>NC_091216.1:17961855-18261855 GCF_040958095.1 Procambarus clarkii | reverse complement strand
CTATGAGGGCTCTTGGTTCTAGTTCTTTCATCAACTGGTTAACTTGGATCCAAGTCACCATGCATATCTGCTTGTCAGAGATCAGGTTCTGCAGGGTCTGGCCCTGTTTTGTTTCATTGCCACTTGGAGAAGTCCCAGCTTTCTTTACTCTTGTGGCCACTCCTTGCCTCTCAATGATTGTTTGGTGGGGCTCATTTGTCAGTTCTGGTTTAGCCTATTTGCCATTAAATCCAGGTGTATTATTTTCCCAGAATTTGTCTGGGTTAGCAGTTCCCTTTGGATATGTTACTGGGTACTGTATGATCTATGTGGTTTAGGGGTCATTCTCAGCAGGAAGTCTCTTAGAGTTTAGCATTGGGTATGTGCATTTGTAGGGTTGGTGCCTTAGGTTTTGGTGAGCTACTGAGGTGCAGTACAGATAGTTGCATTTCATTTTACTAGATGCTCTATTTTTTAAATAAAAAAGAAGTACAGTATGTGGTTGCAGGTTAACATTATTACTTCTATGTGTGTAATATAATAAATACTTGTGAATTTCCAGAATTGCAAAGACAATACGGCTGGAGATTACTGTGAAAATTGTGTCGAAGGCTTCGTCAAATCAGGTGGCCGTTGTCATCGTCAAGATGGTGGTGACTGCAACTGTGATTCACGTGGTACCGTTTCATGTGATAAAGGCATTTGCCAGTGCAAGGTATGAAAATTTCTTAAATTGATTTATTTATACTTAAAGTATCAATATGGTATTATGTAATAATTCTGTGGATTAACCACTGCACTGCTCTTCAGTCCAAAAAAATTTTTTCTTCTTATATTGTTAAAATGCAGTCTTTGATCATGGGAAACTAAAAAAAAAAATGTATGTGACATACTTTAGCCGTGATGGAGCTGGGAAGTTGAGCAAATTATGGGCGCTGAACGATAGAGCGCTCAAGGTCACTCGGCCCCACTACCCCGTGGGGCAGCAGTTGCCGCGAATATAATGTTTCACAATTATTTTGATGTTTCTCATTCGTTTCTTCTCTGTTTTTTTGCTGTAATATTATTCAAAGCGTGCAATATGTGGAATTTATATACTTCAACGTGTGGAATATTACTATGCTCAAAATTATGGGGTTTATATATGTCACATGGATATTATATTCTACGATCAATCAAACAGTGTTTTTGCTGTTATTACACTATATACACACATTGTATATATCTATCTACATATGTGCTCACCATAAGGAACCACTAAGTTGGTTTAGTGAGCCCAAAACAACAAGAGTGGCTGCGACACAGCAGCCAGCAGACTGCTAGCTGACTCTCTCCCTCCTTCAAAACCCATGCACCAAAATTCCGCCTCCCACCGTACAGTTGTTGTTTTTATTACACTATTTATACACATCTTATATATAAGTATCTACATGTTTTATTCACCATAACTATACAACTAAGCTGGTATGCTGTCCAAACAGCATAGTGGCCACTGCATGACAAGTCACACAGCAGGTAGCAGACCACAGCCTCACCCACTTCTTCACCAAAATGGTGCCTTCCAACAAACTCCTTTTGTTGTTATTACACTCTGTACACACATCATATATCTGTATAAGTATTTATATTTGTGTTCACCATAGTGAACCACTAAGCTGGTATGGTGATTCCAGACAATAACATGTTGCCACACACCAGCCAGCAGACGAAGCTATCACCCTCCCTCCCTCACCAACAATAGTCCTCCTCCTATATCGTTAATTCTCACCACAATCCTGCTATTATCAGAATCCTGATCACTAAATCATGTAAATGAATAATTTTCCACATGTTTATTTTGTAAAGGAATCTGAGAAGGCATTTGAAATTTTTTAGATGGATGTTATAATGGCAGTGTGCTGTGGCTAGCACTGTGAACATCTTGAACAGCATCTATTCACTGATATCTGAACATTGTACACAGTCTTTATCACAGTCAGGCTCTTCTATAATACTATCATGGCTAAATAATACCAGATATACATTATATATATATATATATATATATATATATATATATATATATATATATATATATATATATATATATATATATATATATATATATATATATATATATATATATATATATTAGTATATTTTGGTAGCAGTCTTTCCTGTAGACATATATTATTAAATATGACCGAAAAAGTAAGATTAATAATTCTAACACGAATTTTCTCAATCTTTCGTACATTACGCTTCACTGTTGGTGGTAAATCAAAAATCACTTCTCCAAAATTCATTTTTATTTCTAGTCTGACGCGACACGGGCGCGTTTCGTAAAACTTATTACATTTTCAAAGACTTCACAAATACACAACTGATTAGAACTTACGTATCCCTGATTTTATATCTACATTTGAGTGAGGTAGGAGGGGTGATGTGGCATTAACACAAGACAGAACAAGAGGGGATCTTAATAGGGTATTAAAAGTATCAACACAAGACAGAACAGAAGTGTTTGTAGAAAGCCTATTGGTCCATATTTCTTGATGCTTCTATATTGGAGCGGAGTCTTGAGGTGGGTAGAATATAGTTGTGTACATATAACACAACTATATTCTACCCACCTCAAGACTCTGCTCCAATATAGAAGCATCAAGAAATATGGACCAATAGGCTTTCTACAAACACTTCTGTTCTGTCTTGTGTTGATACTTTTAATACCCTATTAATACCCCCTCTTGTTCTGTCTTGTGTTAATGCCACATCACCCCTCCTACCTCACTCAAATGTAGATATAAAATCAGGGATACGTAAGTTCTAATCAGTTGTGTATTTGTGAAGTCTTTGAAAATGTAATAAGTTTTACGAAACGCGCCCGTGTCGCGTCAGACTAGAAATAAAAATGAATTTTGGAGAAGTGATTTTTTATTTACCTCCAACAGTGAAGCGTAATGTACGAAAGATTGAGAAAATTCGTGTTAGAATTATTAATCTTACTTTTTCGGTCATATTTAATATATATATATATATATATATATATATATATATATATATATATATATATATATATATATATATATATATATATTTATTTATATTTATATTTATTCATATTTATATTTATTCATATTTATATTTATATTTGGACTTTTTAGGCGATGCTGTTAGCTCATGCTGCATGCGCCAGCCTTGATTACTCACTCAGTACTGAGGCCTTCACACCTGGGAATGTTGCCCACGATTTAGAAAAAAAATGGAGTCTGTTTAGGAGAGCCCTGAGAAAGCTGATGTGAACCCTGTGTAGCCGCAGGAGTTTTGGATGATAGGCTATACCTATGAGATCCCCGAGGCACTTTGTGCACCACCCGTCGAGAGCCTCAAGGCACGCTGCTCAGTGCAGTGGTTAATGGTAAATCTCATAACATGTTAATGGCAATAAAGAATTATGATGACATTAATTTTTTTGGACTAAGAGTTACATAACTCCATCCACCCTGGTTACAAAGAAAGGTCAGAGTTGCCAATGACCAACAGAATCGCCCAACTCTTCCAAGTAGCCAGGGGAGTCCAGAATGCACTTGCAATGCAACTAGGATTGGCAAAAATGGCAAAACAGGCTCTAGTACCCAGCTGCACACACCTTCACCCTAAGAGCAATGTGTATAGATGACCAGGAATTACGAAGCATAAACCCACAGCTATGCATCACAGGCATCGAGTTAAAATCACAGACTTGTTAAACACACACACGAAGCAAATATATTCTACAAATATATTCCCAGATAAGCTCCAGGGAGCCTCCGGGGCTCACCCAGAAAATAGCGTTTCATTACATTCAACGCTGTTATTTTTAAATACTTTGTATGCCTGTAATAGATATTGTCGGCTGGATGTGACTTTCCTACAGTGCATTCTTAGCCATGATCACTGCTGCATACTATTCTGAATTTTGTCCTGACTAATTATTCATTAATCCTATCTGTGGCTTTGCAGATTCTTTCTTTTCCATGTTTTTTACTTTTTGCTTTTGTGAAATACTGTTATTCTAAACAAAATTAATTGTAGGCAAAATTATTTCCTATTTTTGTTAAATGAACATAGAAGGTTAATGTATAATATTTCTGTAATATTTAACACTTAAAATAAATATTTTAAAATTTAAAACAGTGTATGGAAAATGAATTTGAGTAGGTGGCCATTGCTGCTCTTGTTTTAATAAAGATGTTCTTTGTTTTTTATAGAATACTGTATGGGGGGACAGCTGTGATGCATGTCGGCCCGGATTCTACCACCTTTCTAGTAGAAACCAATATGGATGCCTACAATGTTGGTGCAGCGGTGTCGGCTCCCAGTGTTTCTCATCAAATTACTATCGCACACAGTTGCCCATGCAACTGCTTACTGACCACGGATTCACATTTTCCAATCGGTAAAGACTATAATGTTAGCACATGATTTGATCTGTGTATAAATGAAACTATTACCAGTTACTGGATGTCTTTGGTTTCATTACTAAATTGTTTGGGATCAATAGTGTTTTTCCTTGGAGGAGCCCCCTGTGGCTCCCTGGAGCTTATCCAGGCTGATATGGATATATTAAACTTTGGCATCAATCAGTGTCAATGGAGTTCATAGGCCTACCGGGGACCCTGGCTACCCACACCCCAGTTCTTGGCTGGTGTGTTTGAGGCTGGTTGTGTCTCCAGCTCCTGTTTCTTGTTCCCAGTGCTGTGCCTTGTGTTCTAGTGCTGTCTTCAGGATTGTGCGTGAACTGGGAATAATCTTCACAGGTTCTCGGGCTGCATGCGCTTAGGGGTTCTCTTCCCTGCAAGTACCGCCCTTGGGGCTTGGGGTTATCTTCCACAAGTCACCTTGGGGTCTACCTCTGTTTGTCTTTTGCTGCTCAGGGCTTTTCACCACCCTGAGTTTGCTGGGGGTTTTCATCCTCCCTTGCTTACCTTAGGGTAAGGGGGTAGTTTGCACTGGTAGGGTGTGGAGTACTTCACAGCCAGTTATCACCTATTATAGTGGCTGGCTCTGTTCCGCCTGGGTATGTAGTCCTCTTGCGGGGTTTTTCTTTTGTTTTTGTTTCCTGCCTGGTGGTGGGGGGATCTGCCTTTGGTTCATTGCCCTCTATCTGTCCTAAAGTTTATTATATCTGTTTCTGGGTGGTACCCCCTGCTAGGCCCTCGTGATTGGACATATTCCGGGGGGTTCAGCTTTAAGCAGTTTGATTGGTAGACTTGGGCGCCAGTTCGCAATACCCTGCTTGGGCTTACTCTTAATGACACCAGTCTAAAGCTCTTGGGAAACCCTGCGGGGGTGCAAGGGGGTCCAATGGATGCGACCTCTGGGTCCTCTCTCGCTTTGTGCGAGTTTGAGGGTTGATCTGTCCCCTTGTCTTTGGGCGACACTCATTGTTTTTGCCTCCATCATGCTGCCTGTTTGATCGGTGACACATTCGACCAAGTGCCCTGCGAGAATTGTTGCTTGTTTGTGATTCAATTCACCCAGTCCACTGATAACTTTATGTGCAGGTGGTGCAGGTGGCTCAGGCGTTTCATGCAAGATTTAGGTTGCTGCTACGCGCTAGTTTGATTGCCACCCCAGAAGGCTGCCCCGTTTTGCTTATAGGGACCCGTACTTGGGAGTGTTCGTCGCTTCGACCTTGGTTCAATCTGCACCCCTTTGTTTCTTCCCTGCTGTGGTTCATTCTGGTCCCCCCTCCTCCCCTGCTTCTGGCTCCAAAGCATCTGAGGGCTTCGGGGTCGGGGCGGGGTTTAGAAGGTTCTGAGACTTGGGCAGTTTCGGGGGTTGTCCATTCCAGGGGGATGACAGAGGCATTCGAGTCGGTTCCTCCAACTGTGGCGATGGGGTCTGATCAGTGGGCCCCCGTCCTTCCTGCCTTTCCAACTGCCCCTGTTTTTTCTTGTGATGCCGGGGCTTTGGAGGACGATTCGGCCCCGGGTCCTAGTGTGGAGGTTCCCAGGGTTGGGGAGGAGCTGACTTGGGAGGCCTTGAGCCCCATTGGACCCTGCCTGGGTTTTCTTACCCCCTTCGAGCGGGACTTGCTGTTAAAAGGAGTTGGGTTTTCTTTTTACCCCCTCTGCGTACGAGTTGGATTTGGTGTCGACTCCTCCCTGGGTTCGGTTCCGTGTCCCTTCGGGTCCGTTGGTTTCGTCCTTCTGGAGGTTTTTGGCTTCCCGCGTCTCGCCTACTCAGGTGCAGGCAGCCATTGCGGCTTGCCTCCTGCGCGACCTGGATTATGCTTCTATAATGGATCCGTCTTCTTTCAGGTTTGGGTCTTCGTCTCCATACTGGGTTTGTTATGAGGTTTCGGAGACGCCCTGGCTAGCGAACTGCCCTGTGTTGTCATTGCTCCTTGTGCCTGTTTGAGGGGGGCCAGGTTCTAGCTCGTGGTCTCCGGTAGGCCTAAGAACTTCGTTCACACTGACTGATGTCGAAGTAACTGCCCTGTGTTGTCATTGCTCCTTGTGCCTGTTTGAGGGGGGCCAGGTTCTAGCTCGTGGTCTCCGGTAGGCCTAAGAACTTCGTTCACACTGACTGATGTCGAAGTCTAATATATCCATATCAGCCTGGATAAGCTTCGGGAAGCCTCCGGGTCTCACCCAGAAAATGGCGTCCAGACCAAGTGGTTGGGCATGCTGGCTTAGGAGATGAAGTATTCCATAATGGTTTACAATTACACCACGGCTAGTCTGTAATAATTTTCCTGTTAAATTAGTTGGTAAAAATTTTAATGCCTTAGTTACGATCTGTTCATGGACAACTTATTAAAATTCTTCTCTGGGGTTCCATTTGATTTAAGGTATTCTAACCTTTCATGTTTTAATATAAAATAAATTTCACAGTGAAGTACTTTAACAATAAAATATTAAAAGTTAAGTATGTTACAGGTTATTGTAGGTGTTCATAATATGAAATTCACAAGCTGAGCTCATTCTCTCTCTCTCTCTTCCTAACAGGCTGCAAACAAATGTTATTAGAGATGGATTTAGCATCAGTGTAGCAAATAATGAAATAACCTTCAGTGATTTTGCTAATCTTCATGATGGTGCCACTTATTATTGGTCCTTACCACAGGTAAATTTTGGTTGTATCTCAAAGTTCTGGCAAATCTAATTAACAGTTGTAATATTGTTCAGATATTATATTACATGAAGAGTGTGAAATACAAAGCATATTTTATAAACAATTTTGCGTGCATTCTCCCAGATGTTTACAGGAAACCGCCTTGCTTCTTACGGTGGTAATTTGACCATAACTCAGCGATACCAGGCACAGTCTGGTGGCAATACCTATGCTGATGCGGACATCATAATAAGAAGTTCTGGTGGACGAGAATTTATTTGGATGATCCCACGACCTCTTCAACCGAATATTGAACAAACATATGTTGTTGCTCTTACTGAAGATAGCTTCACCATGAATCAACAGCCTGCATCTAGGTATAGATAAAATCTTTTTTGTCTGGGTATTAATGAGTGTTTAATAAGATTGATTTTATGCCAGCAATATAATTTGGTAATGTATTCACCTCTCACACCAGTTTATTTTCCTTACATGTAAATCCTTTTACTATAATAAAGGATTTAGTAGGATTTTGTTTATTGATGGTTTGGAAGATTAAAGGTAAATAGTGTAACATTATGCGCTATCTTGATGATCATACCATGGGGCCTACAGGACATGATATAAACAGGAAACTGAAATGATGTTAAAAAATGTTAAGGTATAGGTATGTAATAGTAAGTAGATTTCATGCAAAATGTCACACGCAATTGCCATGCTCTTCAAGAAGACCAGCACAAAATAAGCATATGGAGCAACACTTGACAAATGGAATTTAATGTGAATAAATGAACATTATGAAATATGGAATAGGAGAAAACAGGCCACACACTCATCCTATAAATTATGTGAAAAAGCTTTAACCACTGGACTGCACCAACCGAGAAAACTTGGTCGGTAGGAAAATGAGCCAACCTAGAAAAATCTTTTTTATTTTTTCATACCCATTCAAAATGTGTGTGCGGTAGGTTGTGTACGAAATGGACTTATAGGACCTCCAGTGAGAGGCAGCCATCTTGGAAAAAATTCCCAAAAAGCCCTAGGGCTGCTGGTTGGGTGGCGCACCTGCCTCTAGCTCCCAAACACCTGTCTGACACGATGTTGAAAGATCGCGCTCTGTCGATGAAATTCACACTTTGTTGTTTTAAGAACATAAGGGTCATAATATTGGTGAAGTAGGCGCAATAAGGACCTAACACAAAGGTCGGATGCAAGTGATACAGCACCTATGAGGACTATACAGCGAGCGTATCCAGTTGTAGCTCTGAGCTCCACCCTTGCCATCTCCTATTTGTTATAGATGATGCATAGAAGAATCGTTTTCTGTGTTCAGTGATGATGAATCTGATACAAGTAGCATAGATGAACAGTGTTAGCGGCTTCCATGGTGGAGTTTTCCATTGATTTCAGGAATAGCTGAATCTCTTGCAGAATGCCTTAATCTTTTCCAAATTGACTGACACTCTTCGAGGTTGTGGCTAAATCTCTTCCAGTGTGAGACCTTACAAAACGATCTTTTCAAGACTATCTTACAAAATGATCTTTTCCTATAATCTTTTCAAGACTACCTTATGCTTTACAAGCTTGGCTACATACCACCTACAAGTACTGAAGCCTAGGGTGTATGTGAGTGCATTATTTGCAAGCACACAGAACAAGGAAACAGGAAGCTAAAATCTATCTGTACCTTGTGCAACGAGAGTGAAATCGTGCTGTGTACCATGGACTACTTTGTTGATTATTACTCACTTCTGAAGTACTGAGTGTGTAATACAGTGTGTTACTGTGTAAATAGTGTGTGAAACTGTAAAACAAGTATCAAGTATCACTTGATAGTGATACTTGTATTATCGCTTGTTGAGCTATCACTTTACTAGAGATGTTGAGCTAGAGAAAACTCTAAGGTTTTCTTGACCTCATAATGTGACATTGTACATTGGCCATCATAAAATATCTTGACTCTAGGTGATGGCAGCTATTAAGGAACACCCTGAATAAACTGGAAAAAGACATGCAACCAGATGGCTTTCGGAACTTAAAAAGGAGCTACGAAGGGATGCTAGAAGTGTTAAATACACCAAAGCTAGAAGATAGAAAAAAAAGGTGATATGATCACTATTTGCAAATTAGTAACAAGAATCAACAAAATTGACAAAGAAGAATTCTTTGTCAATTTTGTCAATGAAAACTGCAACTTCAAGAACAAGAGGTTATAGACTCAAACCAAGAAAAGAAAGGTGCCAATAAAGCATTAGAAAATTTACTTTTGCAAGCAGAGTGGTAGATGGTTGGAACAAGTTAAGTGATTAGTAGTTTTAAAGCTTCATATGAGAGTCTTGGGAAGACAAGACATCACGAGCATAGCTCTCATCCTGTAATTACACACTTGGGTGGTTACCCGACTTGACTGGGATCCAACCTAAATTCATGTTCTAGCTGCCCTGTGCACTTGTGTTGCAAGTCATGCACATTGATTGCCTTCATCTAAGGTGTGCAAAACAAATGCACACTTCTCGCACCCTAAAAGGGTGTGCTACAATCTGGTTTATCTACTTGCAAGCAACTTGAATTTTCTCTCCCATATCACTTGATAGTGTATCAAAAAATTAGTCTAATTTACATGGAAACTGGTTAAAAAATTACTTTAATTACACTAAACTGAGTGTTATATCACCCAGTCTATTGGATTACAAAATATTATGGATAGATGTTTTCTAGATTTAAGAAGAATCCATTTTGATGACATAATTGAATGAATGATTGGCAATTAGTACGCATTTTAATTTAGCTTGAGATACAAGGCTGGTGGCCGGGGGTCGGTGGCTGGTGGTGAACGACCATTTCCTTTACCTGATATTTTGGAAGATTTGTCTATCGCGTAAATTGAATGGATAGAGCTTTTCTAGATTGAAGAATATATTGAGAATAAAATGTCACTTGCACACTTCTCGCTCCCTAAAAGGGTGTGCTACAATCTGGTTTATCTACTTGCAAGCAACTTGAATTTTCTCTCCCAACATTGCTTAGTTCATCATATTTGAGGTTGCACAAATCATTATAATAACTTTATATATTTAATACATTTTCTTAGTACTGTATTTATTTTTAAATATGACAAGTATTTATTGTCATGTTTATTATATGTATTATTGCTAAAGTAACCAAATAAACTCCTAATATATTAGTTGTAAGTAATAAATTATACTGCCAGGTATGCATCTCAATAGGAACTATGCTATAACGTTTCCTGCAAGACTGATTCAGTTTGTGCTTCAGTTTCCAGGAATGCATCCTTGTCATTAAATGAAGTATGCATATGTGTAATACACACACATATATTTATATTTTATTTATTGATCTTTGAATCATTCGAAGAAATCTAAGTAATCTCATCTGTTTAGGTCAGAATTTCTGAATGCTCTGTCGTTTGTGGATGCCATTCTTATTCGTGCTACTCTAAGTGATAAGATGAGTGCCACTTCCTTGAAAAATGTCATCATGGATACTGCAGTTCCTTCACGTACTGGTCAGCCGAGAGCACTAGAAATAGAACAGTGTCAGTGTCCTAATGAATATACTGGACTATCTTGTGAGGTAAATATTCTTGCACAGCTTTCTTCAACACTTTAATTTTTGACTTTGGTAGTATTTATTGATTGTGTACCACTTATCTGAAACCTGATGAATATTATTTAGCTCTAACATTCAACATTTTAATAAAAATTAATATTTATTAATAACATTATTTGCTGGCCTCTAAAAAGTAGCATGATTAAATTTCTTTTACAAGCAGATTGTCATTATCATTTATGAACATCTTATCCACTATTCCCTCTTAGCTAAACAAATTATTGCCACAAAAAAGACTTTACAACCTATGTATTACAAAAGACACCTATCACTCGGTCACATTTCTTAATGAGTATGATAAAAAATATTGATTAGGAAAATTTCCACAAGAAGCAACAAAGAGGTATTTCGCAATGCCAGCCAATATTACAAGAATAATTACATTAATCTGTGGTGGAAATAAATTTAAACAAAGAATAATATGAAGAGCAAATGGAAAAGTCTCGCATGACTTGAAAAAACGTGAACAGCAAAATAAGCAGGAGTAAAATTAATTCACAGAGTTGAAGATCCTAATATTATTGACTAGGGTAATATTGGACATTTCCTCACTATCATAAATTTTTATGAAAAAACTTTATAAGCTATTTTACTCTTACTTTGCTAATCATAATATACTAAGTTCCTGCCAGTTTGGCTTTAGACAAAAAAAAGTTGTAATGAATATGCATAATGAAAATCACAATAATGTCAGGAATCTGTCAATAAATACTGAGGCTGTCATTGGAAATGAAGCTGCACCCTTGATCACCTTCATAGTAGGCATCCTTCAATCTCGGGAGACTATGGAGTTGTGCTCTGGTTGTCAGTCTTGGTGCAGCGTCTGGTGTGACTGATGAGGCCAATCCAAGAATGGCAATCCATTCCACACCGAGCACAAACGAAGTCTGATTCTGGTCTGTCTTCTTGGCTACCGGCTTTCCTTCTGTCTTTTTGCCTCCAATTACTTGGCAAGTGACTCCTCGAACTAGGAGAGATCTTTCTGAGCAGATTGCCTCCAGGCTGATTGGTCTGCGGCCAGTGTGTTTCCCTTCACCTTAAGCACATAATAAATACCGTTTGCCTGATGTATTCGGCTCTTAACAAAAATTAATACCACTGAAGCTTCTTTGACTTTCAGAAGGCCTTCCAAACAATTATAATAACCTTTATCTGTACTACTATGGAATTTGCAGTCACCAGCTAAACTACATCTTTATCTTATCTTGGCAACATATATCGATACTGTAATTTGCTGTGAATGATACTTCATTTCCTACACTTTGGTACCTTAGTACCAAAGTGTAGGAGTACCGTAGGGCAAAGTCTGCCCTATGGTACTCCAATAAACTTTGGAGTCAGGGCAGTATACTTGCCCCTCTCCTCTTTCTCCTGTACTAGTAAAGTAAAGTAAATTTTATTCAGGAAAGTACATACATAGTTGATTTACAACCATAATGTTGGATTTATAGATAGAGCTAGTACATAAAATACCTAAAGCCACTAGTACGCATAGCGTTTCAGGCAAGGTGAACTGTACTGTACATCAACAATATACCAAATGCCTTCCAACACCTAAAGCTAATGCACTGTAACAGTGGCATAACTTTCATCTTATCGGTCACATACCCAAATGTTCTAAACCACAAAATAAGACCACCATATACTTCAACACCCACTTTTCACATCATATTAGCCATCACAGTTGCCCCAAGTGGATATAATTTATTGTTCAAATAATTGTTGTATTAAATATTTATTACAGTTTTAAGTATTTTGAACAGCAATGCAAGCCTGGCTATTACAAAGATCCTGCAACAACTCGCTGCACTCGCTGCCCTTGTAATGGTCGCGAAGAATCCTGTACCCCACTAGCAAATGGTAGTGTTAGGTGTGACTGCCTGCCAGGATATTATGGCCCCTTCTGTAGGGGATCAGGTATGAATATATTTTAATTGAATTGTTATTTTCATATTTATTAATGGTTGGTATGGGACAGCTGTTCAAAAGGTTCTTCAGTGATAAACAGATGACAATGGAGATCCAGACTTGTAAGATGTGTGTTTTCTTGAAGTTGGTAGCTAACAGCTTAAAATTGAGTAGGTTAAGAGTTGTAGTGGGAAGAGGCACATGCAGTTTAAGAAATAAATAGGTTAATGTGACACTCTTCATACAGTGATAACATAACTGGTACATAAGCAATGTTTCATTATTTTGATTACAGGGTATATAGGTATTTATGGGATACCAATATAAGACCTCATTCTTGTGCCTTTTCCTGGTTCATATATAGCATGATATAATGCAATTAATGAATAGATAACGCCTGGAGAATGTAGATAGTGCATGTTTGCCACTTGCATGACGTAGTTTATTAAATTACCTTAACAGATTAAAGTATCAAAATATAGAAAAATTTTTTTTTGCAATTTTAAGAACAGAATTTTTTATATATATACAGTATAATAAAAGTACAAAGATCATATAGTACTACAAAAATATAATCTCATAATAAAATATGTTTTGAGCTTGAGGATAGTAAGCAAATGGAAAACACTAACAAGTGAAGTGGTGGAGACAAACTCTATACACATACCCAACTAAAGGTTTAAAAACTAAATAAAACATAAACTTAAAGTTTTAAACTAAAACTTTAAATGAGCATATGACTCAAGCCAAAAGGGTTCCTGAATCATGGTTAATACTAGTTTCATGCTTGTAATTAGGACTAATGTAGAATTATGCAAAGTTATTTATTACATTGGCACAATATGGTTAGAAGACCTTATTATTTTCATGAAGTTGCCTTAAATTTATTGAAAGAATTTGTACATTCGTATATTTTAGCCAGATGAGTTTTTTTTTTTTTTTTTTTTTACAAACTTCTGACCATTGGATAGACTAACTGTCCCCACATTTTCTGTTATGTAATATTTTAGAATAGTGATATATTTTATTTGCATCAATAATAAGATGATAGTTTATGTTTGGTATATTCAGTTGAACTGTATTTATAAAACAAACGGCATTCAAACCCAAAAAGATTTTTCGGGAATTATTAACAGTTTTTTAGTTGGAAAATTTTAAATTAATTATATAATATGAAATAACTTGAATGGAGCATTTTAAGAATATTTTGTTTTACTCATCAGCTATGCAACATGATTGGCATTCTATTTTGAAATAATAATGGCATTATTGACAAATCACAATGCAATTTTTAATTAATAAAAAATCTATATTTTACTGTAATATTCTCCAAATAGAGTATAACTAAAATGTGGTAATCATAAAATGAAAATCTGCAATGACATTGATAATTTTGTAAGTTTAGATTGCAAAATACAGTATAATGCCTCTTAACCAGTTACATAAATCAACTGAGTATATGATATTTAAAGTGAAATCAGGACCATTTGCTACTGTAAATATATAGTGCAAGGTGGCAGTGTAGGGACAAAGTGCATGTTAGAGGGATGGTGATGGCTCAGCTGTTCTTTCTAGTAAATGATGCTCTTTATTGATCTACATTTGAATGTGGTCTAATTGCTCTTGGTGTCACTTAATGATTTTTGCAACAGCTAATATTTATAATTATATTTAGAATGTGTCACCGAAGATAATAGATGTCGGGAATTACTAATTTTTTATGACAAAATTAATATATAAGTTTTTTAAATGAAAATGTACTTTATAGAATATACATATTATACATACCAGAAAAATAAATATATAATTGTTGTGTGTAAAGATACATCATTTGCAGAACAAAAAATCTATATTTTATTATTGGACAGTGCGTGAAAATGCATTATTCGATTTCTTACCTTTGATAATCTTTATATGGTAAATCTTTTATGCTTGACCACATAATTACTAATGTGCCTGGTGAGTGCAACAGCTTGGAGCATTGATATATTATCTTTTCAAAAAATTTTCTTTTTATTTCTTTAAAGTTAAGGTTTTGGTACTTGAATTGATTTCTATAAATCCACCTCTTGATCCACATATTATACTTGTATATGAATTGTAACAATTGCTTGTATTATGTCGTATCCTGTAAATGTCTGTGCTCTTAGAAAAGTTATTACTTTGGGTTGAAATCCTTCATCTATTGACTTTTAAATGAGACTTTGAAACTACCATATTAGTAACATACAATATCCTTTCATTGATAATGATAGTAAAGTTTTACATGAAAATGCTTTGCAGTTTTCTTTAATGAAACTAATCATATTTTCTATATAAATTCAAATTGAATGGCGTCTTTTTCTGTGGGAGCCCCGAAGGCTCCCAGGAGCTTATCGAGCTAATGTATGTTATATTAAACCAGGATATTAGCTATGGAGTTCAGACCTACCAGGGACCATAGCCACAACCTGGCCCCTTCAGAGAGGTTTCCAGGGAGCAATGGGCCTCGAACCCCCCCCCCCCCTGTGGTTGGGTTTTTTCTTATCAGCCATCAACCGGGGTTAGCACCCAGAAAGGTAGGCATAGCAAAACAAACCCCCCACATGGTAAGAAACTAAAACAATAAACTGAACAGAGAGGTAGAAACTCCCAACAATATCAAGGAAACAAGCAAACATCACATTTTATTGCCGCGCGGCTTGTCCGCACAGCCCTTCCCTCCCCGAGAGGTGGAGGGGGGAGGGCCCTGACCTCACCGCACCGGCTGCCTAGCACTCCAGTTTATATGCTAATGTCAACCGGGACAGATGCTTCTCTGGCCTCAGTTTCCTAGGCGGTGTTTGCCTTCGTGGCGCGCTCTGCTGTGTTTTTGTGTTGGCAGTGGCCAGGTGTTCCTCATCAGTACCGGGGCTGCATGCGCTTAGGGGCTTCCTTCCCTATGTGCCCTATGAGTACTGCCCCTGCATGACAGGGTTATCTTCCCTGGGGCATTAGGGAACCATTCCCCTAGATGTTCTTGCTGCTCGGCATTTGTCTTGCCCTTGGGGCCAGCTGGGGCTTGGGGCCCTTGTTTGGCCTTGGGTAGGGACTGGTATTGTGCTGGTTAGGAAGTCAAGGTGTTGCGCGACCTGCCACCTATGCGGCAACCAGTTCCTGTTGCCTCTTGGGACGGTGTACTTTTGCAGGGTTTTTCTTGTTTTCTTTTAATTTGCCTGGTGAGGATCTGCCAGGTGTGGCTATAATACTACTGGTAGTGTTTGGGGGCCCTCTGCTAGGCCCCCATGATTGTACACGTCGCAGGGGTTTTCAGTGTTGCATCATCAGGGAGCCAGTCGGCTGAGCGGAAAGCACACTGGACTTGTGATCCTGTGGTCCCGGGTTCGATCCCGGGCACTGGCGAGAAACAATGGGCAGAGTTTCTTTCACCCTATGCCCCTGTTACCTAGCAGTAAAATAGGTACCTGGATGTTAGTCAGCTGTTACGGGCTGCTTCCTGGGGTGGAGGCCTGGTCGAGGACCGGGCCGCGGGGACACTAAAAAAGCCCCAAAATCATCTCAAGATAACATCAAGATACTCCTTGTTAGCTTTGGGTGTTTAACCGATTAGCAAAATCTTGCCCGGGCTTCCTGTAGCAGTCAGCCTACGGGCCCTGGAAAACCCTGTCAGGGCTCGGTGAACCACTGGATGTGTCTTCCGGGTTCCATCCCATCGTGTGTGGGTTCGTTGGTTGCTGTGCCCTTATCTCCAGGTGACAGTCGCTGCTTTTACCTCCGTCATGCTGCCTCTTGGGTCACTGACACCTTGACCCGGAGTCTTGCGAGTTACGTTTTCTGCTAGTTCTCCAGTACTCTCCTGATGTCCTTACTGATCAGAGTACAGGCGGCATCCGTGTTGCAAGCTTGGTTTAGGTTGCTGCAACGCGCTAGGTTGGTTCCCCATCCGGATGCCCCGGGCCCGCCCCATTTTGGTTAGGTGCTGTTCGCCCCTTTCCCTCCCTGTTCCCGGCTTCTGACCATCTGCGGGTTTCAGGGTTAGGGTGGGATTTTAGTTGGTGCTGTGACTCGGGCGGCTTTGGGGGCTGCCCTGTTCAGGTTGGGGACGGAGGTTTTCGAGCCAGTTCCTCCTGCCAAGGTTTCTGGGTCTTACCAGCGGCCTGGAGCCGGTCGGCCGAGAGGACAGCACACTGGACTTGTGATCCTGTGGTCCCGGGTTCGATCCCGGGCGCCGGCGAGAAACAATGGGCAGAGTTTCTTTCACCCTATGCCCCTGTTACCTAGCAGTAAAATAGGTACCTGGGTGTTAGTCAGCTGTTACGGGCTGCTTCCTGGGGTGGAGGCCTGGTCGAGGACCGGGCCGCAGGGACACTAAAGCCCCGAAATCATCTCAAGATAACCTCAAGATTAGGGCCCTTTCTATGCTGCCCTTCCCCTGGACTTTTCCTTTTCTTTAAGGGCAGAGGGCATGGAGGATGGCTCTGCCCCAGGGCCTCTGTTGCGGGTTCCCAAGACTGTGGGGAATGCCCGCTAGCAGTTCTGGGGCTGTTTGCCCCTGCCTAGGTTTTCTGCTTCTGGGCGGGATTTTTCGTCTCTCTTATCTGCTTACTTCCCACATTTGCTGGCATGTTTTCGGATCTATTATTGCGCTGATCATGGCTTCTTTGTTCTGGTAGCCATTTTATTTCAGATTACTTCCCTGCTTGGCCACCGGTGGTGCTGCGGTTTGTTTACCTGTGCCAGGGTGTGGGAGCTCACGTTATGGATGATTTTTTTCACCTCTTTCAGGGGTTTTACCCTCCTGTTGCCATTTCTTTGCTTTTCTGGAGTTTTATGCCTGTCTTCTGTTCATCTGGGAACACTTGGGTGTTGGTTTTTACACAAGTTTTTCCGTTTTCTGCCTGTTTTGGGTCTGGGCTCAGTGTCCCTGTCTATTTATGCTTGCTCCCACACCTTGTCCCTCAGTTTTCACTCTGTTTTGGCCTTTTCCCCCTGGGGGTTCTGTGTGGGTGCTGTGCTTTGCCCTTTTGTGGTGTATTTCCGCCGGCAAATGTGGTAGTTTGGGCTCCCCCGGGTTCGATTCTGGGTTCCTTTGGGTTCTTTGGTTTCATTCTGGAGGTTTCTTCCTCTTGTGCCCCCTTTGTGGGTTCAGGGGGCTTTGTTACTTCGTGTGTGACCCGGTTCTGCCTTCTGGGGTTCCGGGGTCTTCCTGGCTTGCAGGCTGATCTTTTTGGGTCTTGGCGCGTGTTGTGGTCGTGCCGGGGCCTTGGGTTTTTGTTGTCGAGGTGGGTTTTTTGGTGCTGTTTTTGAGCTCTTGGTGCCTTCTTCGTTCGGCAGGCATGGTGGTCTCTGCCCACCGGTCGGTGGCTTGTCCTTTTCTTTTCTTTCTCTATTTTAAATGTTTATTTTTAGTTTCCTGTGTATGTATGTTTTTATGCATTTTGTGTATGTATGTATGTATATGTGTATATATCGGTCTATATATGTGTATATATGTACATATATATCAGTTTTTTGTTTTAGTTTCTTACCATGTAGGGTTTGTTTTGTTTTACCTACCTTTCTGGGTGCCTAATCCCGGTCGATGGTCGATAAGGAAAACCCCAACCACAGAGGGGTTTTTCAGGGCCATTGCTCCCTGAAACCTCTCTGAAGGGGCCAGGTTGTGGCTCTGGTTCCTGGTAGATCTGAACTTTATAGCTAATGTCCCGGTCTAATATAACATACATTAGCCCGATAAGCTCCAGGGAGCCTCCAGGGCTCGCCCAGAAAATGACGTTTCATTAAATTCAACAGTTTTAACATGGAGGATTTGGTAATAAAGAGCAGAAAGTGCTTATAATGATTTAAAGAAATATCATGAGCGAAGTGAAATTTATATGTAGAAATGTCATACTCTAATTTTTTTATCTACTTCATGAAGAATTTGTCATCACTATTGAAGCATTATAAATGCATGACTAATATTCACATGAGAACTCTGGGACAAAGATACATGCATTTGTTACATCATTAGTAAGTGTATAATATAATGCTGTGGATTTTCATAATTTTCATAACTTTATTAAAGCTGCTGTAAAAGCATAAGTTTACATCAATATACTGTAATTTATTGAGAGTTCATAACAAAGAAATCTTCACATGCACATATACACACTGTGCCTCATAACCTCATAACCGTTATGAGGAAAGGCTGCTGGAAATGCACCTTACGACACTGGAAGACAGAAGAGTAAGGGGGGACATGATCACAACCTACAAAATCCTCAGGGGAATCGACCGGGTAAACAAGGATGAACTATTCAACACTGGTGGGACGCGAACAAGGGGACACAGGTGGAAGCTGAGTACCCAAATGAGCCACAGAGACGTTAGAAAGAACTTTTTCAGTGTCAGAGTAGTTAGTAAATGGAATGCACTAGGAAGTGATGTGGTGGAGGCTGACTCCATACACAGTTTCAAATGTAGATATGATAGAGCCCAGTAGGCTCAGGAATCTGTACACCAGTTGATTGACGGTTGAGAGGTGGGACCAAAGAGCCAGAGCTCAACCCCCGCAAGCACAATTAGGTGAGTACAATTAGGCGAGTACACTTTGGTAATTAACTGAAGGGCAAGAGCTACGAGGAGAGGTTAGAGGCATTAAATATGCCAAAACTAGAAGACAGAAGAAAAAGAGGTGATATGATCACTACATACAAAATAGTAACAGTAATTGATAAAATCGATAGGGAAGATTTCCCGAGACCTGGAACTTTAAGAACAAGAGGTCATAGATATAAACTAGCTAAACACAGATGCCGAAGAAATATAAGAAAATTCACTTTCGCAAACAGAGTGGTAGACGGTTGGAACAAGTTAGGGGAGAAGGTGGTGGAGGCCAAGACCGTCAGTAGTTTCAAAGCGTTATATGACAAAGAGTGCTGGGAAGACGGGACACCATGAGCATAGCTCTCATCCTGTAACTACACTTAGGTAATTACACTTAGGTAATTACTCACCTTGGGTTCTGAGGGAATACACACTTGAGCTATATATTCCAGCACAATTTATTTTTAACCCATCTTTACACACAGGAATTCTAGCAGATACTGTATACCGAAAAAGCCAAACATTGCTCCAATCTACACAAAAATTGGCAAAAGAGAAGACTAAATTATAGACCTGAATTGTTGACAAGCTTGTTAGTCAGATCACTAGAAACAATAATTAGAATTGAATGGGTAGAGTACCTGGAAAGAAATAACATAACAGACACACACTCTATGGCATTTGAACAGAAAGATCTGTGTAACAAATCCATTGAATTTTTATGATAGAGGCAAATAGATCTTATATAATAGAGATGGGGAGGGTTAACTGCATTTATCTAGACCAAAAAAAAAAAAACTTTTGACAGAGTTCCACACAAGATGATGATGTGGAAGCTGGTGAGATGCTGGAGGGGAGGACAGGCAGACTTCTGAGAGAATGGAAAATTTCTGACATAAAAATGAGGGCAGTATTCAGAGGCAATGTATTAGACTGGAGACATGTTACTAGTGGAGTACCACAAGGTTCAGTTCTAGCACCAGTAGTGTTCATTGTCTATATAAACGATCTACCAGAGTGGATTCCAAGTTATGTGAACATGTTTATTGGTGATGCTAGTTACTACAGAAAATAAGATACAGTACTTGGATGACTTGCCATGCCCTTCAAGATGACCTAGTTAAAATACGTGAATGGGAAACACATGCCAAATTAAATTCAATGCCACATTATGGAATATGGCATATCTTGAGATGATTTCGGGGCTTAGCGTCCCCGCGGCCCGGTCCTCGACCAGACATCCTTTTTGTTACACACACCCCAGGAAGCAGCCCACAGCAGTTGTCTAACTCCCAGGTACCTATTTACTGCTAGGTAACAGGAGCATCAGGGTGAAAGACATTTTGCCCATTTGTCTCCGCCTCCACTGAGGATCGAACCCGGAACCTCAGGACTACGAATCCTAAGCGCTGTCCACCCAGCTGTCAGGTGCCCTGACATAGACAGGCATAGGCATATACCTATGCCTATGTGCCCATGCCCCCAGGCATAGAAGAAAATGGGCCACTTGCAACTGTCATCAGAGAACCACATAAATGGCATTGGGTGAGGGGCCTAATTTATATCAATTGTCACCCACATTTCCGTGGAAATAAACATTTCATTCACCTGAATACCTGATGAACCAGGCTGTGATTCATACATCAGGCAGCAAGCAGCTGTGTCCAATAGCCTGCTTGACCAGACCACCAACCTGGACACTGTGGAGACATTGATCCTGGGAATTACCACAAGATATGGTACCCAAAGGTTTATATCAAACAAAAAGCAAATACTGTAAGGCCTCAGTAATGTGGATTCTGGTAACATGAATCTCCTAGTAATTTAAACGAATTCACATTCAAGTGTTTTACCTTTTTAACCTTTCAACCTAAATAGGTAAAAGGTTATACCAAATGAGAAACCTGAAGAAATTAGAGTTCGAGTTCTTGACTTCTCAACTAGAATAGAAATTCAGGCTGCTGAGATTTCTGCTGAACAAGATATCTGAATCAATTTTAATTAGTTCATTTTGGGTATTCCGGTAAGAAAAAAGTCTTCTTCTTGAATGTTCAGCTAATTTGAATTGAGTGGGCTGCATATGTTTTGGAATACTGAATGTAGAAAATATAGTACACACGACTGGTTAATTGAATTTTAAAGTGCCAGAGAAGAACAGGAAGAAAAGTGGAAT
Organism: Procambarus clarkii; assembly: GCF_040958095.1. Taxonomy (NCBI): domain Eukaryota; kingdom Metazoa; phylum Arthropoda; class Malacostraca; order Decapoda; family Cambaridae; genus Procambarus; species Procambarus clarkii. The sequence continues at coordinate 18,240,518 of NC_091216.1, read as the reverse complement.
CAGTATAGGGAGAGGACAAACCCACAAACATTACAATACTAAAACAAACACGTAACAATACACATTAGTAAGAAGTGAGACTGAAAATCTGAGAAAGAAATAGTGGACAAATCAGAACTCTGCCTATTCTATAAATTCATAAAAAACAAATTGCAAGAGAGAGGCAAAATCCAATGACTACAAATGGGAGACAGACTTGGAGATTGAAAAAAAAATGTCAAGCACTGAATGAACAGTTTCAAAGAGTGTTCATGTGGATTGAGATTTTCAGTAAACCTGCCTCAATGATGACTTTCAAACGTAATTTAGAGTAAAAATAAGTCTCGAGAGAAGTAGTAAAAACTTAAAGAACAAAATGTCATAGATTCAAGCTAAGGAATCATACATATAGAAATAAACATAAACAAGTTATCTTATTTTTCAAACATGGTGGAAATTAGACACACAAACGAGCAGAAGAGAAGTCAGGAAGAACTTCAATATAAAGAGTTCTTCACAAAGGGTGCGTGTTGGAAGAGGTTGTATAGGTTCAATTTAGTAAACAAGCTTCAAAAGTAAATTGTAACAGAACAAGAGGAATGGGAGTCATTGTATCAATTGGCCAGAGTCAAGTGTTTCATAGGTGTCACTTGAACCTGCAAGTGCCGCTAGACATGTACACTTTATCCCTCTTCCCTGTCTTCCCACTTACCCTCTTAATCACATACATTCACAATCAGTTCCACAATAAAAGTTGCATAAGATTTCCAGAATTTTCACGTAATATTCAATTGTTAGTTTTTAGGCATGTAAACGTATGCTTTTACAGTACATTTTTAAATTATGGAGTATAGACTCACTTTACAAATTAAGCTTAATCTTTTCTTATGGTAGCATTATTAACAAGTGTCTTATAACAGCATGACCTTTTTAATATTATGCTTGGGCTTGTTGATTGCATGAGTGTTGCATGTCTATAGGTCTGATGCTCGAGATTAAGCCCTTCAAGGTACTCTTCAACTGGCATGACCGTGAAGTTTATGAAAACTTCACATGTTCATACCAATCATCAGAGCCACTTCGAATTGCTTTTACACGAGAGCCAACTTTGGTTGAAGATGGTGCTCTCGGCTCCCTTACGGACACTCAAGCTCCACACATTGCTGAGGAGTATACCAATGGGGCTAAGCACTTCGCTGTCCTGCGCCTCCTTAATGGCCATAGGACTGTCACTTGCCGAGTTTATAATGCTGATAACATGGAAGTGGCCCAGATGATGTCGCAAATTTTATATGTTGGTCATTCCCGGAGATCACGTAAGTCAATGATCTTAGGTATGTATATTTTCTGTACTGATAGAAAAGTAAATTTACCTTAATATATATGCAATACAAACTTTTATATTTTATCAAGTTCCCTTTCTCTGGGGAAAACCCCCAAGTTGGCTCCCTGAAATGATGTCACTGAGATAGCTTCCTAATACCAAGGCATATCAGTCGGAGGCATTCTGTTGGCCTTCCGGAGACCAGAGCCAGAATCTGCCCCCCCCCCCCCTCTGAAGGAGCCATAGGTAGCAGGGTATTGTTACGATCACCTTCACTGGGAAATAAACCAGAAAGTAGATGAGATAATACAGCTCCCTGTCCTCTGGTTATGTTCATCCAGGTGACAGCCAAACACAGACTCTTTCATAAATTTTAATATACTGCATATTCTCAAATGTAAGGTAATATTACATACTAGAATGTGATAAATAGCTAGACCTAATGTAAGTTAGGTTCTGTTGGCCATTATTGGCATTTGCAGTACAAGAGGTGCAATTTGAGCAGAGGTCGTGAACAAAGCACTGCTCAAGAATCAGCCCGTCCTCCAAACAAAGACCCAAAAATGATTCTATGCACCTGCCAAACCCTCTGTTTATGTATGAAAAACGGTTTACACATGGCTCACAACTGATTTTGTTCGAACACTTCCGGAACAAGTGCTTCACTGACGAATTTTGTTCGAACCACAATGCTGTAAATGCTTCACCCACGTTCTACAAATACAAATAATTGCCAACAGAACCTAAATACCCAACCTAACCTATGGGCTATATAGTATATGCACAATATGCTAATATATTATAACATTAATTTATATTTGAGAAAATTCCTATTTTGAATGAACAGCAATGTAAAAATTTATGAATGCGTCTGCGGGGTCGACCACTGGATGTAATGGACTCGAGTCGAGGACGGGTTGCAAGAAGAGTGCTGGGGCCTGACAGCTGAGTGGACAGCACTCGGGATTCGCAGACCTGAGATTCCGGGTTCAATCCCCGGTGGAGGCAGAAAGAAATGGGCAGAGTTTTTCACCCTGATGCCCCTGTTTACCTAGCAGTAAATAGGTACCTGGGAGTTAGACAGCTGCTACGGGCTGCTTCCTGGGGGTATGTAACAAAAAGGAGTCCTGGTCGAGGATTGGGTCGCGAGGACGCTAAGCCCCAAAATCATCTCAAGATAACCTCAAGATGATGTTTAGGTACCTACTCATTTTCATCAAATCGGTCACTATCGGAGAAAACTCGAGCCTGAATGTACAATACACTTGCATAAACACACAAATTTTGTGCATTTATGCAAGTGTGTTGTATAGTCATGCTCGAGTTTTCTCCAATAGTGACCGATTTGATGAAAACGATCAGGTATCTCTTCTCTCTGGCATGTGCTGTTCGGCGTTGACTGTTGGGGATAAATGTCCCGGCTCTCAACCCTTTTAACAGTCGTCCATTGGTGTGGTTGGTACCGTACTGTTTATGTCAGTGTGTGGAGGTCACCACGACCCGGTTAAGGCGTATGAACACGTGAGGTGCCAGATCCAAACTGGAAGGAAGGTAATGAAAGCGGTAATTCTATCGCCCCACGACAAAACAGAACCTGTCCCTGAACACTGGATGAATCGAGACATACCAATACGCGTCCCGGAGGTCCAGAAACACCATCCAGGCACCTGGTGCCAAAAACAGCTCAACCCAAGACAGAATGATCATCTGAAAGGAGGGACAAAAGACCCAAGGGACCAGTAGGGACAAGTTCATTATGAATCGCAGATCCGCCCGGTCCCATTTCAGAACTGAAAACAGGCGAGAAACCCCCTCCAGGATGACCTGAGGGGGTTTCTGAACGCAGGGGAAGAGGTCCACCCTGAAAGCTCTGAACCTCCCAAAGAAGCAACGACCCAACTCAACTGCAGGCCAAAGGAAATGACCCAAAATGCCCATGAATTGTGGGACCAGGCGAGAACAAACAGTGCGAGCCTTTTCCCTATCGCCCCGTTGATGAGGCAAACCGCGAAAGGGCCGACCACTCCTACGAGAACCTGACCGACGCTCAGAGGAAGGGCCAGTCCCAAATCTGGCACTACTGGCTTAGGACGACTGAACGACCCTTCTGGAAGGGTTGCGCCAAGTCAGTCCCCCCCCCCACTCAACCTTCCCCCCCCCCACCAACCCCCTCCGGAGAACGAACAAAGTCCAACATAGGCCATCAACTAGATGAAGCTGCCTGCAGGAAATGCACTACCGCAGACTCTGCACACGGCATCGGACAAAAATGGGGATGAAAATCTTAAGAGCCAGGGCCCAAGATGATTCCAAAGAACGGACAAGCACCGCCTGTCGGCACGCAAGGCGAGAAGCAAAGAACAGAGACACCGGCTCCCTCAGAAATGGCGCATACAACTTCAACAAGGCAGCCGACGCTTGAGCTGCCGAAGCAAGCACACTGGACACTGGTCTGTAACCCAGCTCCTCCACACCCACCTCGAGCCAGTCTGAATACAACTCCAGCAGGGAATAGAAACGCAAGACCAAAGCCAAGTGCCCACAGGCGTGCAAATCCTCAGCCACCAAGGATGCCGAAATGGAGGGAACCTGCACGTGAAGCCGCACCTGGCCGACATCATAAGGAAGGACGGGGGCGAACAAGCACACATTGAGGTGCTCCCACTAGCCCTCCCAGGTAAACCTGAACGACCGTAGTCAACTCCCGCCATTCAAGTGCGTGGTCCGACAGAATGAATGCCAAGCACCCCAACGAAAAGAAAAGGCAGTCTGCCAGCCAGGAAGACTCCGGCACCTTGTAACACACCCAATAAGGAAAAGAGGAGCCAAACTCAAAAAAGAGGGCTTTATTATAGAGGCATAAAACTCCAAAAGGAGGGAACCGAAGAACCCAACGGAACTCGGAACCAAACCCTGGGAGGAGTTGAACTCATAACAAAATCATACAGGGAAGGGGATAGGAAAGCCCCTCCCTCTAACAACAAGCCCTGCACTGAGGGTATCAACACCCAACCAAGGTCAATTTGGACCCAAGCCCCCCCCAAAGTCAACTCCTCCCTAGCTCTGGAATCCTCCAATGTCAGGACCCGGGGCCGAGCCGTCCTCCAAACCCTCTGCCTTTGGAGAAAAAGCGGAGTCCACTGGAAAAGCAGAGATGAAGGTGACCCGCTGGTGCGACCCAAAAGCTCCGGCAGGAGTAACAGGCTTGAATGCCTCCACAACCGATTCGGAAGGGGCAATCCCCCAAACCCGCCCGAGTCTCACTACCAGTATAATCAAAGTGAGGCAGCTGCAGGGCATCTGGATAGGCAACCAACCTCGCACATTACTGCAACTTAAACCTTGCATGCAACTCTAAAGCTGCCTGCACTCAATTATCAGTCTCAGTGGACTAGGTGAATGGAGTACAAAAAACGAACACCACTCACAGGACTCCGGGTCTAAGGTGTCACTGACCCAACAGGCAGACAGTGAGTGTCACCCTGAGACAAGGGGACAGAGCAACCTTCAAACTCACACAAGGCGAGGTGGGGATTCAAAGGTCTCTTCCATCAGACCACTAAGCCCCAATGGGGGTTTTTAGGGCCCTAAGGCTGACTGTTAAGGGAAGCCCAGGTGAGGTACCGCTAACCGGTTATCCCAGAGCTACCAAGAAAACAAACTAAAAGCTGAACCCCTGTGACATGTGCAAGCACAAGGACCTAGTGGAGGTCCACCAAAATCATATAAGTTGTCCTACCACCACACCAGGCAGACCCCCACCAAGCAAATAAAAGCAAAAACAAAAGAAAAACTCTGCAAAAGCATGGTGACTCCAGGTGAACAGAACCGGTCACTATGCATATATCAGACAGCTGCACAGTACCCTGTGCCCCAGCCAGCGACGAAACTACCTCCTACCCAAGGGCAAACCGGAGTAAGAACCTTCCCAGCTGAACCCCAAGGATGGGCAGTCACCCAGCAGCGACAGAACCACACGAAGGTAGCTGCTTCTGAACGGCTGAAGGAAGTTAAGCCTAAACCGCAAAGGTAGTACTTACAGGTCACCTAGGGAAGGTAGCCCTATTCACTTGCAGCGCCAGTACTCTTGTGTTACTCCTGGCTCGCACACCACAAACACAGAGAAACAACTCTGCTAAGAAGCACTGCGCAAAGAGTGAAGCCAGAGTCGATCGACCATTCACCATCACAACAGCCTCTTGAACTGAGGAGAGTTGCTGGCGTGGAGGTCTGGGAATCCCCCATCCAGGGAAAGGGGGGGGGGGTTGCTCAGACGGATGCACGGCAGTTGTGGTGATGTCACAGCAGTAGTTTGTTTTGAAATTCCTACCTTTCTGGGTGCCTGACCTGTTAGATGGCAGACAAAGACTGCTTCCAATTACATGGGGGTGTCTTTAGGTCATTGCTCCTCATGCCTTTCTTGAGAGGGCCAGGTTCTGGCTCTGGTCCCCGATAGGCCTAGAACTCCTTCGACTGACTGTTGCCACGGTCTAATATATAGACATCAGTCCAGTATAGCTCCAGGGATCTGAAATGGGTCTCCACAGAAAAAGGAATTTTAACAAATATTTTAATTTTGGATGCCACATACGTCCCAGGCAAACATCCGCAGAGTTATTTATGGACATCAGCTACATCCCGGGAATGCGAAAGTGTTAAGTTTATATATATATATATATAAATATATATATATATATATATATATATATATATATATTTATATATATATATATATATATATATATATATATATATATATATATATATATATATATATATATAAACATATATATATAAACATATATATATATATATAATGTTTATATATATATATATATATATATATATATATATATATATAAACATTATATATATATATATATATATATATATAAACATATATATATATATATATAAACATATATATATATATATATATATATATATATATAAACATATATATATATAAACATATATATATATATATATAAACATATATATATATATATAAACATATATATATATATATGTCGTACCTAGTAGCCAGAAGGCACTTCTCGGCCTACTATGCAAGGCCCGATTTGCCTAATAAGCAAAGTTTTCCTGAAATAATATATTTTCTCTAATTTTTTTTAATGAAATGATAAAGCTACACATTTCATTATGAATGAGGTCAATTTTTTTTTATTGGAGTTAAAATTAACGTAGATATATGACCGAACCTAACCAACCCTACCTAACCTAACCTAACCTATCTCTATAGGTTAGGTTTTGTTAGGTAGCCGAAAAAGTTAGGTTAGGTTAGGTTAGGTAGGTTAGGTAGTCGAAAAAACATTAATTCATGAAAACTTAGCTTATTAGGCAAATCGGGCCTTGCATAGTAGGCTGAGAAGTGCGTTCTGGCTACTAGGTACGACATATATATATATATATGTTTATATATATATATATGTTTATATATATATATATATATGTTTATATATATATATGTTTATATATATATATATATATATATATATATATATATATATATATATGTTTATATATATATATATATATATGTTTATATATATATATATATAATGTTTTTATATATATATATATATATATATATATATATATATATATATATATATATATATATATATATATATATATATATATATATATATAATGTTTATATATATATGTTTATATATATATAATATATATATATATATATATATATATATATATATATATATAAAATAGATGAATATTATTTTTTTATATCATATGAATAAATATGACATTATACAGTCTCTAATAGCTCATTTTTTTCATTTAGAACCTCCACCTGGCAGACCTGAGCAGCCTTCTATAACTGTGACCATCTCTGAACCAAGAATCAAGGAAGTTGATCTAGGGCTTTCTGTCCGCTTCCAGTGTTCGGCTCAGTCTCTAACTGGATCGCAGGTTAGTGTTATGAAATGTATCCAGCAGAGTAATAAAGATATCTATCATAGTTACTAATATATTTTTCTTTATAATACTATGTATACATAAAGTATGTGTGCTTGTGTGCTTTCCTATTAGTACTCATCATACTTTTCATATTCTGATGCAACTACAGTGCTGCAAACCTTCTAAAGTTGCCCTTGTATCACTGTCTACTGTTTTGTCACGGGTGAGATTACATACTTCATTGAATGAGAAGGCATTGAATTGTGGTTTGTAAAACCTCTCCTCAGGCCAAAGGTTTTAAAATAGTAGAATCATGCATACCTACCTAAAACTGTTTACAATTGCATAAATATAGAGGAAACATAAAATGTTCTTCCTATAATATTGGTAATGAATGTAGAATAAGAATAAACAAAATTAGTAAAAAAAAAAATACAAGCTGATAGTATAACGAAATACGTTATGACCGAAAAATAGAAAGGTAACGTTACATAAATATTATTAGATTATTGTAAAAATTAATAAAATGTAATTGACCTCATTGATATGGTACCAGAAATATTATCACCAATCGACCAGCTAAGTTATTAATTAAAGTTCCACTCTGCTATTGAAACTGTATATGGGGTTAGCCTCCCACCTCTTCCTCTTCTAGTTTGTTCCACTTAACTTGTACAGTGAAGAAACACTTAGCTGTGCTTAGCTTAGTTAAAATATTAAAGTCTGTCCCTATTTACATTGCCTGTAACTATAAAAACTCTTTCTAATGTGATAATATCTCCTCTGGCTCTCTTTTCTGTTAAGGGGTCAGGAGCGCAATTTATCAACCTTCCTCAAACACACTCCGGAGTTAAGTGATGTTAAGTCGAGTTAAATTAAGTGGAATTAAATGGAACTGGAGTTAAGTAATTACCTAAGTGTAATTACCTAAGTGTAGTTACAGGATGAGAGCTACGCTCGTGGTGTCCCGTCTTCCCAGCACTCTTTGTCATATAACGCTTTGAAATTACTGACGGTTTTGGCCTCCACCACCTTCTCACCTAACTTGTTCCAACCGTCTACCACTGTTTGCGAAAGTGAATTTTCTTATATTTCTCTGGCAGCTTTGTTTCGTTAGTTTAAATCTATGACTTGTTCTTGAAGTTTCGGGTCTCAGGAATTCTTCCCTATCAATTTTATAGAGTTATGTTACTATTTTGTACGTAGTGATCATATCGCCTCTTTTTCTTCTATCTTCTAGTTTTTGCATATTTAATGCCTCTAACCTCTCCTCGTAGCTCTTGTCCTTCAGTTTTGGAGGCCACTTAGTGGCATGTCTTTGCACCTTTTCCAGTTTGTTGATGTGCTTCTTAAGATATGGGCACCATACAACCGCTGCATATTCCAGCTTTGGTCTAACAAAAGTCGTGAACAATTTCTTTAGTACTTCTCCATCCATGTATTTAAAGCAATTCTGAAGTTAGAAAGTGTAGCATAGGCTCCTCGCACAATGTTCTTAATGTGGTCCTCAGGTGACAGTTTTCTATATAGAACCACCCCCTAGATCCATTTCTTTGTCAGAATTCTTTAAAGATTTCTCACATAATTATAAGTTGTGTGGGGTCTATGTTCTCCAATTCCACATTCCATAACATGGCATTTATGTACAAGAATGTAACAACTCTTGTATATATCTCAAAAAAAAAATTCACATTAAATTCCATTTGCCAAGTGGTGCTCCATATACTTTTGTCCAGGTCCTCTTGAAGGGCATGACAATCGTCTAGGTTTCTTATCTTCCCTATTATCTTAGCATCATCAGCAAGCATATTCATATAATTCTATATTCCATCTGGTAGATCTTTTATGTAGACAATGAACATTACCGGTGCAAGAACTGAACCCTGTGGTACTCCACGTGTGACATTCCTCCAATCCGATACATTGCCTCTGATTACGGCCCTCATTTTTCTATCAGGAAATTTTTCATCCATGTTAGCTTACCTGTCACCCCTCCAATATGTTCCAGTTTCCAGAACAACCTCTTATGAGGAACTTTGTCAAAAGCCTTTTTTAGATCCTGATAGATGCAGTCAACCCAACCATCTCTTTCCTGTAAAATCTCTGTGGCTCTATCATAGAAACTGAGGAAATTCGTTACACAGGATCTTCCAGATCGAAAACCATACTCTCTGTGTGATACTATATCGTTTTTCTCCATGTGTTCTACCCATTTAGTTTTAATTATTTTTTCCAATATTTTGACTAATACACTTGTCAATGATATAGGTCTATAATTGAGGGGGTCTTCCCTGCTGCCACTTTTGTAGATTGGAACTATGTTAGCCTTTTTCCACACATCAGGTACATCTCTTGTACACAGTGATTCCTGAAAAATCTGTTGAAGTGGAATGCTGAGCTCAGGTGCACATTCTCTCAGAACCCATGGTGAAACTCCATCTGAACCAACTGCTTTGTTCTTACTTAGCTCCAAGAGCATTTTTTCCACTTCATCTCTAGACACCTCTATGTGCTCTATGTTGTTCTCGGGAATTCTTATTGTGTCTGGTTCCCTGAAGATTTCATTTTGTTCAAACACACTTTGGAACTTTTCGTTTAATGTTTCACACATTTCCTTTTCATTTTCCGTGAATCTATTTCCCATTTTCAACTTCTGAATATTATCCTTTACCTGCAATTTGTTGTTTATGAATTTACAGAATAGACCTGGTTCTGTTTTACATTTGTCTGGAATCCCTTTTTCAAAATTTCTTTCTGCCTCTCTCCTCACTGCCGTGTAGTTATTTCTCACATCTTTGTATCGCTGGTATGTTTGGGGGTTTGGCCTCTTCCTGTATTGATTCCATTTTTGTGTATTTTGGTCTCTGGCCCCTTTTGCAATTTCTGTCAAACCCATCTTGTTTCCTAGTTCTGCATCTCTGCTTTGGTATAAATTTTTTTGTGCCTTCATCATATATATCACAGAGCTTGACATACATCTCATTTACTTCATGTCCTAACAGCAAGTCTTTCCAGTCAAATTCCTTAAAGAAATGTCTGAGTTCCCCATAATAACCTCTCCTGGAATCAGGCTTTTCAACTGCTTCAACCTCATTTTCTTCCAGATTATAACACACTGCATACCTTATTCCCAAAATGATATGGTTATTTTTACCCAAGGGAGGGAGGTACTGAATGTCAAATCTCTCTTTCTTTCCTGGTAAATATCAAATCCAGCATGGAGGGGAACATCCTCTTCCCTCATCCTCGTAACTTGTTTAACATGTTAAAACATGAATGTTTCCAGGATTAGGTTTATAAATCTACAAGTCCAAAACTCCTCTGTTCTAACTTCATATGCCTTCCCAGTCTATGGATTTCAAGTTGAAGTCGCCGACTACCAACAGTCGTGATCTATCTTTATCAACTCTTGCTACAATCTCTCTCATTATTGTTATAAGACCCTCTCATTTATTATCCCGCGCCTTCTGTGACCATGTGTTGCATGTGGACTATATGCATTTATGATCTTTAGTGTATCATCCTTATTTCAGATCTCTAGTGCTATTATGTCAACTGCTCGTGGATTGGCAATCATTATTTCATTTACCTTTAGGTGTTCTTTCACCAGCACAGCAAAGCCACCACCTTTCCTAATTTTTCTGTCCCATCTCCAGACTGAGTAGCCCCTTGGGAATATTACCTCATTTAAAATATCATCATCAAGTTTTGTCTCCGTGAGTGCAACAATGTCTCAACCTCCCCCTCCCTGGCAGGGGGACGGAGGGGTCCCAGACCTCCACGCCGGCAACTCTCCTCAGTTCAGAGGCTGAGTATCAAAAACGTGAAAACCCTCCGACCGGAGGGAGAGAGAGATGCCTCCCTCCCTCCCATTCACCGCTGGTTTTATTAAGTAGAATTTTTAAAGTCTAGCATTATGAAGGTCAAACATGAGCCTGAATCTAAATTTTTCTGGATTCTAGATTTTGGTTACCAGGATGGTTTCATAACATAAAGTGTAACTTTTCTATGTACTTTCATTTATCAAATATCGGTTGTGTGTATACTCGACCTTCAGGAAAACTATGTCCATATGCAGTTCTAATGTTCAGCACTATTTCAAAGTATTTAATAAGGTTTGGGGTGCTGCTACTTGCTGCTGTCTGTGGCAACAATGCTAAGTCCAAAAATAATGATTATACAGCATAATTTTCCTTATTTATTGCATTGGGCTGCTGGTAAAGTGTCCTCTCCTGTGTCCTCTGTGCAAGGATCATGAGAGCCAAGCAGGTAACGCAGGATGATATATGATATTTTTTCCTTGCATGTGATTTACAGAATCGTTTGTCTGTCACTTGGAGCAAGGCTGGTGGTGAGCTGCCATTTGGAAGAGCCATAGACAATCGCCAAGGCCTTCTTGAAATTAATCCGGTAATGTAAAATGTGTATTTGCTTTTTAAGCTAAAATTATTTAATTTGTTTTTGATCATATTATGTACATAGCCTGCTGATTTCTTTATTTGCATTAACCACTGTGATGCGCCGAGTTTATTGTGAAATTCCCCGTGTGCATGAAATCAAGTGTTCCCATAAAAATCTTTTTTCTTCGTAAAATGATAAATTCCCTTCACATGTCTATGTAAAAATAAATTCTAAATTCCACTTACTTTGGCTGTCGGGACGTGGACAAGGTGTGCTGTGACGTCATCAGGGGCTAGTTATCCTTGTGTAACATGCCCAGACATTGTCGCACAGGCCATTCAAGCACCGGGTGTTGCCACAAATATATTTTCAATTATTTGTTCTATATATTTCCAATGCAGTTTTATTTTTTTATTTTTTATCATATATGATGCATATATGTGTCCTTTACAATACACATACTGTACAGTAGAATGTTTATAATGTCCCATGGGACTGTGATACATGTGTCAGTAATGTGTCCACAATAAATGTTTATTGTGACAATATTACTTGTTAAAATTCACTAAAATTACAATATGTACAGTTTCACACACTATTTACACAGTAACACACTGTATTACACACTCAGTACTTCGGAAGTGAGTAATAATCAATGAAGTAGTCCATGGTAAACAGCGTGACTTCGCTCTCGTTGCACCAGGTACAGATAGATTTTTCCTTCAGTTTCTTCATTCTGTGTGCTTGCAAATAACACACTCTTGTACACCCTTGGCTTTAGCACTTGTAGGTGGTATGTAGCCAAGCTTGTAAAGTGTAAGGTAGTCTTGAAAAGATTATAGGAAAAAATCAATTTGTAAGGTAGTCTTGATAAGATCGCTTTGTAAGGTCCCACGTAGGAAGAGATTCAGCCAGCCTCGAAGAGTGTCTGTCAGTCAAGAAGAGATTCAGCTATTCTTGAAAATATCTATGGAAAACACCACCATGGAAGCCATTAACACTGTTCGTCTATGCTACTTGTATCAGATGCATCATCACTGAGTGCAGAAAACGATTCATCTATGTATTATCTATATAAATTGGAGATAGCATAGGTGGGCAAGGGTGGCACTCAGAGCTGCAACTGGATACACTTGCTGTATAGTCCTCATAGGTGCCGTATCACTGACAACCGACCTTTGTGTTAGGTCCTTGTTGTGCCTACTTCATCAATTTTATGACCCTTATGTTCTTCAAACAATAAGGTTTGAATTTCACTGACAGAGCGCGATCTTTCAGCACCGTGTCGGACAGGTGTTTGGGAGCCAGAGGCGCATGCGCCATTCATAGTTGGTCACTCGGTACTAACCCAGCCAGCAGCCCTAGGGCATTTTGGAATTTTTTTTCCAAGATGGCTGCTCTCACTGGGGGTCTTAAGAGTCCATTTCGTACACAACCGCGCGCACATTTAGAATGGGGTACGAAAAAATCAACGAGTTTTCTCGGTTGGCGCAGTTTTCCATCGACCGAGACTACTCGGTTGGCGCAGTTCAGTGGTTAATCAAGAAATTGTTTGGCCTGTTAGAGCAGGTATTCTGTGGATCCTTAAAAGTTTTAATTATTTTAAATATTATATTTTAAAGCCTTTCAAGGTCTTAATCCTTTTGTGACCCAGGCAGTCCTCCAAAATTTGAGCCTGTTGTACATGGGTGGTCTAAACAGACATCCATGTATCTCAGATCTCAATTTTCCATCATAAAAAACTCCTATTTGTTCAGGGTGAGATACTAGTATCAGGTCCTCAAAGGGTACATGTATCGATAAATTCTCTACAATTCAACAGTAGAGCTGTCATGTGTTACAGGTTGAAAGAGATATAAACAAGGGTTTTGTATATACCAACATGAAATAATAGGTATAAACTGGATAGCTAGATTTAGGAAAGAGTTTGGTAAATATTGGTTTGGGTTCACAGGAACAAAGCCTTGAAACCACCAAACAATTTTGTAAATGATTTACAGAGAACAATGGATTCACCCACACTAGCCTTTCAGTTGCCTTAGCACCTTGGTTCTGTTGCTAATGATGTATTTACCATTACACCTTGTAATGCTACCAATCCATCAGATCACAGGCAGGCTCACTGCTTTAAGCTAAGTCCTTGGATTCATTTGTATCATGGGGGGGTCATTTGCTTTGTTTATTGTTCCTTTCCTTGGTATAGAGTTTATGTGCATGTTTTGGTTCTGGCATTTTGCATAGGCTTACCTCTGTCATCATTTTGGGCTGCATGCACTAGGGGGGTTTTCTTCCCTGTGTGCCTACAAACATGGCCCTTGTACAATTAGTTCCCTTCTCAGGTGTGTATGGAAGTTTGCCCCTGAGAGGCCTGACCACCAGGGTGGAGAGCCTTGACCTGGGCTGTTGAAGGATCCTTGATTCCTTTGTTTAGGTCCTTGGCTAGGGCATTCTTTGGCTGTGTTAGGGCACATTCTTGTTTACATGACATGTCACAGTTGCTACTCGTAGCCTGGTAGTTTGGGCTGCAATTGGTGTTTGTTCTATCAATGAATTGCCTCTGTCTGGGGGTGTCTGCTTGGTTACCATTCATCAGGACCTGGGAATTTCCTGCAAGTCTCTGGTGTGGTCCATATTGCTCACCTCATCAAGCCCCTCACTCATTGTGTGCGAGTTTGAGGGGTGTTCAATGTTCTTGCTACAGGGAGATGATTATTCGTTCTGCCCTTGCCATGCTGCCTGTTGGGGTTAGTGACAAATACAGCCCAGAGTCCTGGGAGGTTTGCTTTCACTGGGTTTCTGCTGTGATGGATTCTGCCTCCAAGTTGGAGGCATTTCAGAAAGTTGCCACTTTGTGAGCTAGGTTTGCTCGTGTTAAGCATTTGCAACATATTGATCAGGTGGATGCCCTGGAGTTGTCAGCCATGTTGTTTAGGGGACCCAGAATTGAAAGTGTTTGTGACCTCCATCTGGACAAAGTCTGTGCCTCCTTTTCCTTTCCCTGTGGGTGTGGGTTGCCTGGCTTCTGGTTTTTCCACTCCTGGTTTTGGCTCTGAAACATATGAGGGTTTCAGAGCTGGGGTCAAGGTTTAACTCGGAGTGTAGCTCAGCCTTCTTCAAGGGTGATCCCATCCACATTGATGGTGGAGGCAGTTGAGCCTTCTTGTTTTGCAAGGGTTGAGGGGCACATGCCTTCACAACCACCCTCCTTGTCCTTCTCCTTCTCCTTGGGAAGACACCTTCCTGTCTTGCTTGTTGGGTGAGGAATTTACTTCTGCTTCAGAGCCTTCATGGCAGGCTTCTTGGTTTGTGGGGAGTGGGGGAGACTGAGGAATGCCCTTGAGTGCTTTTTGATCTTCAGTGGAAGGGACCAGTGGTTTTAGTCTCTTTCAGTGAAGGTCAGTTGCTAAAGGGGTGTCATTTTTCATACCATCTTTTATGTATGAGTTGGATTGCTCAGTTGCTTCCCCTGAGGTTTGGTTCCAGGTCCCTTTATGCATCTCGGATTCATTCTTCATCCGGAGGTTTCTGTCTCCTTGCGCTGCACCTTCTGTTATCTGCACGGATTTCATCATTACCTCCTTTGGAGGGCAGACTTCTTTTCCATGTTGAACCAAGCCTCTTTTCGAGAACGTGTCTGTCTCTGCTTATTGTTGCAGTACGAGGTTTTGGACTCATCTTGACAACCTCTACTTTTTCTTGGGGTCTTATGAGGGGTTCTGTTGAACCTGTGCACTTGAGTGGCAGGAGGTAAGCTCCATCTTTCAGGTGTTTCTGAGCTGGCCTTCATGTGCTCCACTCATGAGCTGCTTGTTTGGTCCCAGTCAGTCATGTGTTGCCTAGGGCCATATCTCCTGGCCTGAATTCTCTTCATCTTATTGCATGCTGCCTCTCCTCCTCATATTCCCCCCTGGTAAATCTGTTTTTTGTTCTCTGTGGTTAGCATCAGGGAGCCACTGAGAGCTTCCTCAGAAACCCATAATTAAATGTAATGAAACACCTCTTTCTGGATGATTTCTGGAGGTAATTCGGTTCATTGGTGGGTTGTTCATCAGCTCCAGAACTGAGCAAGGAAGATGACTGCACGTGGAAGCCAGGCCCGCTGTCAGTTTTTAATATTTGTAATGTTCTCTGTAACTCATATGTGGTGTTGTCTGGTGAATTTGAGACTTAGGTCTTTGTTTTCTCTCTAGTTGTTTGTAAAGTTTCATGGACTTTCTGGCTGCTTTTCCAGTGTAGTAGAAACTTTTGTCTCTGCCTGTCTGAGGAAGGGTCAGGTGTTGGCTGTGGTTCTCGATATGCTAAACAGAATTCCTGCACCTGATGTAAACCATTTGCCTGGAGCAGTTGCAGTGAGATCGCTTCATAGTCACTGCAGCTCATACAGAGAGGCATTTCATTACAATGAATGCAGGGTTTCTAATAAAATTTTAAAAATATTGTCAAATTTAAGTTTGACTAAATGTTTTTAAGCACTGAACAATAGTTTGCACTTTAATTTGATGGGTCGTGGATGATAATTATGCTGCCTCCTGATGATCTTCTTGAGGTTATCTTGAGACGATTTCGGGACTTTTTAGTGTCCCCGCGGCCCGGTCCTCGACCAGGCCTCCACCCTCAGGAAGCAGCCTGTGACAGCTGACTAACACCCAGGTACCTATTTTACTGCTAGGTAACAGGGGCATAGGGTGAAAGAAACTCTGCCCATTGTTTCTCGCCGGTGCCTGGGATCGAACCCAGGACCACAGGATCACAAGTCCAGCGTGCTGTCCACTCGGCCGACCGGCTCCCGTGATGCCCATGATGGGCTATGGCAATGGCTTGGATGGACAATCCTCACTTTATTCATCATTTGTTTGCTCTACTGAACAATTTGAACTAAATATAGTTTGTTTGGCCATCCAGGAATTTGTTAGGGTGAAGATGCATTATATCAGTAGCAATAAACTATGTTATAGTGGCATGCTCAATCCTTGCTTATCAAAAAGTACAGATCCTCCCTGAAAAGCAGATAAAATATGACTTGAGGTATAATTAATGAACACTACCAGCTTTGCCATGAAGGGTCACTAACATGGAGAGGTGGGTGTAAATGATAAAATAAAGAAAATAAGGACAACCATTCCACTGCCAATTATATTTCCTTCCCTCACACAACTCAATGCACCTAGACAACACCCAGTAACCTGAGTGTTACCACTTATATACCCACACCCCTACACGGACCATATTCATATTTATTGCCACCTCACCTATACCCTGTACCCCAGTCCACATCCCTGACAATACCCCCATCCACACCCCTGCCCATACCTTCACCCACCACGAGCGTAGCTCTCATCCTGTAACTACACACCCACTCATACCCCACCCCCACCCCCACAAATAACCCCACCAGCCATATACCCATCCCATCTCCCACTCTCATTCTCTTCTCTCTGTAGATCCATATTCTAAAATACATGTACAGAAGGGATGATATTTTTATTTATAAGAATATAGTTCAATGTGACCTCACTTGACAGGAGTACATGGGAACAAAGCCGATACGTTACACTAGGGATTTCGTTAGAGCCATCAGACCCCAGACAACACCTATTGTCCAGAAAAAAGGCTAACTATCCACTATAATGCATATTCAGATTTTCAATATATCTTAACAAAGTGTAGGGTAGCAAAATATCTTCATAATAAAATTAAAGCACATTTAGGTAAATGCAAATCCATCATAACCCTTCTTTCTTCAAGTCTCATGAACTTTCTCACCAAACTGTAGTGAGGGAGGAGGGGAGGGAGGGATCGGCTCCCTCCATCATCACCCACTCTACTAGTCAGCTGACTGCTACTGCATCCCACTAGTGGTTTACCTTACACTCGTATGTCGTCAATTTTCAGTCCACTGGAAATATATTTCCACGTTTTATTGCAATCTTCTGCATTATGATTGTTGTAGTAAGATATCTTTCTAACAAAAAAAAAAGCAAATTACAGAGTAGATAATGTGATAATTAACAATATATCATTGAGTCAGCCAAGCAACTAACATTGGTGTTCGAACACATGTATTGAATCGTAGCTTGGAAACATTTTTATATTTTTTTAAATGTTGTGCAGTATATGGTTTTGAGCTATTAATATCTGACAGTAATACTTGTATAATAATTTTTGTATTTTAGTGTTCTTGTTAAAGTTTTTACATTCTGTATTTCATTAATATTTGAACTTAAACTTTTTTTGGGTAAGGAAGAACATTAAAAAGACGTGGCATAATAGGTTCACTTTTAGCTGTTCTGTGTATATTTTATTTTAAATATTAGTATTTTATAATATAATTTGTTAAACATTATGTAATATTTAAGTTTCCTTAAATGATTTTTAAGAAAACTTAAACAATTCCTGCACCTGATGCCTGGATACAATAGCTTACACTTGGATTAGTTGGGTCATGGGTGATGGTCACATACTTGCGTCCCAATGTATGGTCTTTGTGATAGCTTGGACAAACAGTCCTCACTTAATTAAACATTTGTATGTTCCACTGAACAATTTACACTGAACACAATCTGTTTGGATCACCCAAGAATTCATAAGAACATGGCTTATTAGAGAAAGGATCCAGTGCAGGCGATGAGTCACAATAACGTGGCTGAAGTATGTTGACCAGACCACACACTAGAAGTTGAAGGGACGACGACGTTTCGGTCCGTCCTGGACCATTCTCAAGTCGATTGTGAGAATCGAGTTGAGAATGGTCCAGGACGGACCGAAACGTCGTCGTCCCTTCAACTTCTAATGTGTGGTCTGGTCAACAAAGGATCCAGTGTATTCATAATTTTGTTTGTATTGTGAGATACATGTATGCCTGGTATAAGGACCAGAGATGCCTCTCTTGAGTTGCTATGATCAGAGTATTTATAGTTTAAATACTGCACACAGCAAGCTATAATATGATGGAACTCTCATTACAGAAAGATATCTAATGACCCATTTGATGAGGTATAATATAATATGTTTTCTTTCAGGTTCAAAAATCTGATGAAGGCATCTATATTTGTGCAGCAACAGATGGTATTAGCCAAATTGTTACACAGAATGCTACTCTCATCATTAAAGGAGGTCAGTTTCTTTAGAGGAAAATTTTTAGTCTCAATAATGTTGTTAAATTTATAGGTCGCTACATTTTTCCAGATTTCTTTGGTAATGCCAAACATTTTATTTATTTATTATAATTTATTTATATATACACAAGTTCTCTTACATTCT
This sequence comes from Procambarus clarkii, assembly GCF_040958095.1. Lineage (NCBI taxonomy): Eukaryota > Metazoa > Arthropoda > Malacostraca > Decapoda > Cambaridae > Procambarus > Procambarus clarkii. The sequence goes on along the minus strand of NC_091216.1, from coordinate 18,221,611 downwards.
TGTAGAGCCACTAGCACTCATAGCATTTCGAGCAGGTCCTTAATCCTAATTTTCCATGGAAAATGATAATTGCAAGCCGGCAAATCGTTTAACGACCCATTCACTACTGGGTGCACAGAGGCTACAGTTAAGGATTGCTGCCCAGTCAATCCTCCCAGGTCAAAGCACTCGTGAAGCGCCGGGCGAAAGTTGTACCACTGTGGTAGGGGGACTGGTATAAACACAAAACACATTGTAATGTTAGTTTTATTATTTTGGGGCTGATCATTGTGATTAAATCATATTTATCATGCTACTATATACAGTACCAGTAATTAGCTCTAAAATACAATACTGTAAATGAAACACATTTTTCAGCCAATCAAAAAGCATTATATATTTTTGCCTCTGTGATAAATATCTAATTGGCATGTCTAAGACAGCACAGTATATATATACATTTGATGGTACAGAATATAATGACACTGTCCTGTTTTCTTCATTAAAACAATAGTTAAAGGTAATAATAAGGAAGGCATATGCATTCCCAGACACCTTAGAATTAACAAGTTTGTATAGAAATTAATAACCTTATTTGAAATACTGTATAGAATGTACTATATGATCAAGATTTTTTAACTCGTTAGTGACAGGAATTGTCAAACTAAACAAGGATGAATTTTTTAAACCTGTAAATTCAAGTGCACGTGGTCATATATTCAAGCTAAGGAAACTAATGTGCTGAAAAACTATAAGATAAAACTAGATTATTACTACTGTATGGATGGAGGAATAAAGAAACTGCTCACAACATTAATCAGACTGAAATTGGAATTGGCAGTTTTTTGTTTTTTATATCTCCAGATGCACATCAGTACCATACACTAAAAACAGTGCAAAGACTTGCTTCTTAATTGCTTCCAGATGTGAGAAACCCAACTATAAATGTACTAATCAGACATTTATGAATAAAATTTTTGTATTGCATTGTTTTACAAGAACTATGAGGAGAGGCTGGATGTGTTAAACATGCCAAAGTAGAAAGACAAATGTAAGAGAAACAATATGAACACCACTTACAAAATAGTGACAGGTACTAACATAGTTAACAAGGAGGAATTTTTGAAAAATACAATTTAAAAAACAAGAGGGCAAAGCATAGTTTTAGCGTAACAAAATGAAGGTACCCAAAAATAACAACCGTAAGTGTTCGCTTATGAAAGGTATGTAGATGGAACAATTTAAGGGAGGTGGCAGAGGATGCCAAAACCATTAGCAGTTTCATAGCATCATATGACAAAGATTATAGGGAAGACAGGACACCATGAGCATAGTTTTCATCTTGTAACCACACGTAGGTAATTACACAGAAAAGAAACAACATAGTAAAGTGTTTAAGGATGTTATGGATTGTAGTAAACAGACAAGCACAGACATTAGATAAGATATTAGAAAAGCACTGGCATCAAATAGTAAACTGCTACAAAACACTATAGATAGAAGTAAGTCCCTAATAATCATTGGATGTAAAGAAAAGAAGATAACATCTAGGGTAGATTGAGCCACAGAAGTAACAAAGATCATGGAAAAAGTTTTTGGGTTAACAGAAGCCCTCACAAACAAAGTTAATAGTGTTTGTGAATAAAAAAGATTCAGAAGGTATGAAGAAAGAAAAATCACCCCATAAGAGTGATCTTAAATGGAGCAATTTCAAAGCATCATATGACTAAGATTATTGGGAAGACAAGAAAGACACCACGAACAAAAACACACGACAGTTGACACTCGGTAACTTCAACTTGAAATCCATAAACTGTGAGGCTTACAAAGCAAGAACAGATGACTTTTGGACTGGTAGATTCGTAAACCTTATCCTGGAGACATTCCTGTATCAACATGTTAAGCAAGCTACAGGAATGAGGGACGGGGTTGTTCCTTCAATGCTAGATTTGATACTTGCCAGGAAAGAAGACATTTGGCATTCAGTAATTTACCCCTTGGGCAAAGGTGACCATGTCCTTTTGGAAGTAAAGTATGCAATGCATTATAATCTAGAGGAGGAGGAAAATTTAGCATTTAAAAAACCTAATTTCAGGTAGTTTTGATTGGAAAGAATTATTGTTAGGCAAGGAATTAAATGAGATGTGTATCAAGTTTTGTGAAATATATAATAAATATACAACAAAATAGATATCAAAACAGAGATGCAGAACTCGGAAACAGGATTGGTTCAACAAAATTTGCAAGAGGGCCAGAGACCAAAAGACACAAAAAAGGAGCCTATATAGAAAGAGGTAAAATCCAAACAAACCAGCAATACAAAGAGGCAAGAAACAATTACATGGCAGTCAGAAGAGTCAAAGTAATTTTGAGAAAGGGATAGCGGACAAATGTAAAAGAGAATCAGGCCTATTTTAGTCGTTAAAAACAAATTGTAGGTAAAGCATAAAATTCAGAGGTTGAAAATGGGAAGCAGATTCACAGAAAATTAAAAAGAAATGTGTGAAACATTAAATGAACAGTTCCACAATGTTTGTGCGAAATTAAATTTTCAGTGAACCAGACACAAGACTACCAGAGAACAATATTGAGCACATAAAGGTGTTTAGAAATGAAGTGCAAGAAATGCTCAGGGATCCAGATAGGAACAAAGTACAATAGTTTGCCCAGATTGAGTTTCACCATGGGCTCTGAGAGAATACACACCTGAGCTCAGCATTCCACTTCAGTTGATTTTTCAGTCATCTCTGTGTACAGAAGTCCTGGAATGTTTATAGAAAAAGGCTAACTTAGTTCCAGTCTACAAAAGTGGCTACAGGGAAAACCCTCTTAGTTATATGCATTTATCATTAACGTGTAGTAGTCAAAATATTTGAAATTAAATAAGAAAAATTATATAATAACTGACAGTACCTGAAACAAATCTACTTGGTTTCTTTAATAGAGTCACAGATTTTACAGGAAAGAAATGATTGGATTGATTGCATTTATCTAGACCTAAAAAACCAGCGTTGAATGTAATGAAATGCCATTTTCTAGGTGAGCCCCGGAGGCTCCCTGGAGCTTATTGGGCTAATGTATGTTATATTAGACCGGGACTTTAGCTAAGGAGTTCAGACTTACCAGGGACCAGCGCCAGAACCTGGCCCCTTCAGAAAGGTTTCAGGGAGCAATGGCCCTGGAAAACCTCCAATGTGGTTGGGGTTTTTCCTTATCTGCCATCGACCGGGGTTAGGCACCCAGAAAGGTAGGCATAACAAAACAAACCCCACATGGTAAGAAACTAAAACAAAAAACCGAATAGAGAGGTAGAACTCCCTACAATCCCAAGGAAACAAGCAAACATAACACTTTTCTGGCGCACCCAGAAAATGGCATTTCATTACATTCAACGCTGGTTTTCTGTGGGGAGCCTCTACGGCTTCCTGGAGCTACATACCCAAAGAGAAGAAAGAGAAAGGGCTGACCCGGGAGGCGGCCGCCACAAACTCCGCAATGCGAAGTCGAGACAACAGGCAGCAACCTGCAACCCAGAGCAACACAAGAACGCACTGGAGCAGACACGCTCACAAAATAACGGGTGGCCAGGAACCTGTGCGACCCCCAACTCCTTGCGCCCGAAATGAGCCAGAGACGTCAACAAACACGGCAGCGAAAGCTGCAAATGTTCGAACAGCACAGGCACAAGGATAGACCGCAGGCTGGTAGACTTAAGAACCGTGCGGACAATCTGGGAGACCTGAGCCCTGAAACAGGGAACGAGGGGAACCGGATCAACCCAAAGCGCATCCCATGCCATGGCACGCAGATAACGGCGAAGAGCCGCAACCGGACACAACACATGATGCACCCCCGGCAGAACCAACCAAGCATCAATAACCCAAGGATCCCTCCTGAAAGCAGCCGACTCGGCTGTCACCAGAAGGATGGAGAAAGGCTGCAAATGTACAAACCTATCACCAGTACCAAAAGAGCAGAAACCCTTGCGCCGGAGGAGAGCCGGAAGCTTCCTGACCTGACCTGCAGAGGCCAATGCTAACAAAATATGGCCTTTGAAAAGCAATCTTGAACTGAAGGGGCTACCACAAACTGAGGAGAGGAAAGACAAGAGAGCACCCTGACCAAGGACCAGGATGGCTCAGGCGGCATTTGAGCAGGCCGGAGGTGAAACAAAGCACAAGAAAGCTTGCGGAATGGGGCGGATGTGACATCCACCCTGAACGCAAGCCGGAGCGGCTCTGCCAGTGCCACACGATACAAGGCAACAGTAAGAAGCATCAATTAACGGTCCTGAAAAACCAAGAAAGGACAAGACAACCCAATGCGAAAGAGAAGACACCCTACGCAGAGCAAGAAAAGGGCGAATAGAAATGCTAGGAAACGTCATGCTGTCGCCGAGACGAAGCTCTCAGGTAGGACACCATTAACGAAGCAACCTGATAAACATAAAGATGGTGATACACCCGTGTCAAAAGACCAGGCACAAAGAGCTGAGGAGAAGGCCGAACCAGCCACGTACAGGAACGGTCCGCCCTGCCGAAGGAGGCGGAGCTGCGGGAAACACCCCAGATTCGGACGCCTATCAAGCATTGTCTGAAAACTAAGCTGGGCCGGTCACCAAGGGGCCACAAGGACTACTCTCCTTGGTAAGGACTCCAACCGAGCCAGAACCCGAAGCAACTGATGGACCGGGTGAAGAGGAACAGGTAACTCCACCTCGACCAGTCCTGATGAAAGGCATCCACTGCGAATGCCTTGCAGGCGGGTAAGGGCGCCACATAGAATGGGAGATGCCAAGACCACACTGACGCGAAGATGTCCATATCCAGGAGTCTGTACGTCCGGCAGAGTCAACAAAATGAGTCGGTGATGACTGGCCAATCCACGAACAAAGGAATGAACTGAGACAGGTTGTCCGCCAGGATGTAGGACACCCCGGACATAAAATGCACAGATAGCCAAACCCCGAGAATCCAGCAGACGAGCCACTCAAAGGGTCCAACCCCAAAGGTCAAGGACCTAAGAGAACCCGCGTGGTTCCAGCAATGAACCACTGGAGAACAGTCCTGTGGTTGCTCCGGACTGCTCCTGTCTGTTCCGGACGATGGAACAGTCCAGTAGTCCAGTGAAAGATATGGAAGAAAATGCAGAATAGAACCAGTGAAGAGCAGAGGTGCCATAGGCACAATCAGAGAACACTGTATAAACATCAGAGGATTGCGGCTGTTGAACGTCCTCCCAGCGAGCATCAGAAATATTGCCGGAACAACCGTGGACATCTTCAAGAGAAAACTAGACTGTTTTCTAAAAGAAGTTCCGGCCCAACCAGGCTGTGGTGGGTATGTGGGCCTGCGGGCGCTCCAAGCCCGCAGGTGGACCAAACTCACAAGTCAAGCCTAGCCTTGGGCCGATCTTGGGGAGTAGAACAACTCCCAGAACCCCATCAAGCAGGTATCAAGCAAGCAGTCTGAATGGAGCCGGATGGTAGAGCCCCGAGTGACCTGAACCCTCCGAAATGCAAACCAGACAGCCATGAACTCCTGAACCGTGCTGTTAGCCCGATGGATGGACAGATCCCACCATCCTCTGCTGGCCTGGTAAGCACTGGTCACAAAGCCCCAGCCGAGAGACAACCCATCCATGAACACATCAAGCAAAGGCTCAGGGAGGCGTCAAGACACAGAACCCCGAAAACCCCAAAGAGGAAGACAGCGACGCAGCACCAACACAAGATCCCCGATGGACGAGCCCAACGATTGCTAGAGAGGCGGAAGGGAAGTCTCCGAAGGAACCAAACAGATGCCGAAGCCAAACCCGACCCGGCAGGCAGTTCAGCACGGGGAAGTTCAGATTCCCGCACAACCGCTCGAGCAACCGTCGAGTGACCCGGGACCCCCTCATAAACAGCCGAAGGCGGGACCACAGCCGCAGCAACGCTTCTGAAGGCAAAGACAAAGAAGCGGTTTAAGAGTCCTAAACAAAGACCCAGCCAGGTCCGAACCCGGGACGGAACCAGATGATACGGCCTCCAGATCTCTAGGAACCAGAACCCACCGATCTGGAAAGAACTACACCGCTGGTGAGCAGACAAGCAGACCGACTGGGAGCTCACACTAGCCAGTCGTCGAGGTAGGCCAGAAACCGAATCCCGAACAGACGCAGACAGGTCACCAAGATTTGGGAAAGATGCGTAAATACACTAAGTGCCAATTACAAGCTAAAGAAGGCAACAAAAGCGGCAAGCCTGAAGCCCCACCACCAACTGTGCCAGTCCTGGAATCCTGGAGAGGAACGTGCCAGCCTGCAGTGTTTTCCCATTCCCACGACGTTTGTAAGTTCGCAGCTTTGGCTGCTATTTTTGGTAATATGTCCTGAGTGACATTTGGGCAAAGGGCTTTTCGAGGTCAAACTGGGTCCTGGCCGCACGGTACCTTGTTATAGCTCTTCTCGGGCGTGTGTAGCCTTGGGTCGCAGGTTGCAACCAGTTGTCTCAACTTCGAGTTGAGGAGCGAGTGGCGGGTGCTTCCCGGGCTAAGTATCTCTCTCTTACTTTATCGTTGCTTCGGTAGCTCCGGGACCCCGAATGGGCTCTCCACAGAAAACCAGCGTTGAATGTAATGCAACGCCATTTTCTGAGTGAGACCCGGAGGCTCCCCAGCATCCCTTCTTCCCTTCGGTCGGCAGTTTTTCGCAATTTTTTATATCCAGCCTCTGAACTGGGGTTCAGAGGCTGGACTCCTGAAGGGTCACGTTTAGGAAGGTGGGGTCTCGGGGCCCCACCTTCCCCCTCCCAGGGAGGGGAAGCTGTGTAAACAGCGGCACGGTAGCTGTGGTAACGTCATGCTTGTTTGCTTGTTTTCTGATTGGGGAGTTCTGCTTGCTCATTCGGCTTTCGGTTTACATTTTTAATTAGCTGTAGTTTGTTTTGGGATTCCTACCTTTCTGGTTGCCTGACCTGGTAGATGGCAGATAGACTGCTTCCAACTGCATAGGGGTGTCTATAGGCCATTGCTCCTCATGCACCTCTGAGGAGGCCAGGTTCTGGCTCGTGGGCCCTGGTAGGCTTAGAACTCCATCAATTGGCTGTTGCCATGGTCTAATATAACATCAGACTGGTATAGCTCCAGGAAGCCTCCGGGTCTCACCCAGAAAATGGCGTTTCATTACATTCAACGCGGGTTTTTTTCCACTAAATAGTTATTATTGCAGGATCCTGTATATGTGCTTTTTCTAAGGTGTTTTGAGTTGGTAATAAATGAGTGTTGTTCATCAAGTTTATGTGATTAATAGTTCTTGAAAATGCCATTATGGAACTTTACATCTCTTTATACAGCAGGTTAATTTTTAAGTATATATGTTTTATTCAAAATCACAGTATGTTGTGATTCATAATTCAATTCCTATACTATCAATAGTTTCTTGGCTTACAACAGATTTGTCAAAATATTTTGTCACAAAGCTTTGTAAAAAGTATATGTAATATTTGAAGAAGCTCTCTTCTTCTTATACTTCAAAAACCACATACAGTATATTATTTTACCAGTACAGTACATTTCTTTCAAAATTAATAATCAATGTTAAATATACAGGACAAGGTATAAAATTTTACAATATTAAGTTGGTGCTTCTTGGTGAATGAATAATGCCCCTACAGTTATCGGGGTTAATTTTTTAATCTTGTGTAATACCTTATAAATACCAAAAATGCTTCTTCATGTTTGTGGTTTTTCCATACAGTAACTGGACTACAAACAATCTTAGTTATATAATTTCTCAACAGCTGAGAGAATATATATATATTTTCTTTCACATTGAATATTTTTACATAGTTATGTAATTTCTGGAAGGGCCAAATGGTGGCACACTGAAGCTAGCTCACTGAAATAGCTGCACACACACACGTCTCCACACACACATATCTTGTTCTCGCCAGTGACAATCATGCAGGCATCCTTGACACACGACACACATCTTGCCTTCGCCAGTGACAACCACACAGGCACACCACAAGTATACTTGTGACAACCATGCTGGCATCCTTCACACACCACACAGTAATCAGTAATATTGGGCAGGGGAAAGGTCACGAGCGGCGTACCACCCACACAACCTATAAATTATGTGAGAAATTTGTAAAGAATTCTGACAAAGAAAGGGATCTAAGGGTGGTTCTAGATAGAAAACTGTCACCTGAGAACCACATTAAGAACATTGTGCGAGGAGCCTACTTTCTAACTTCAGAATTGCTTTTAAATACATGGATGGCGAAATACTAAAAAAATTGTTCACGACTTTTGTTAGACCAAAACTAGAATATGCAGCAGTTGTATGGTGCCCATATCTTAAGAAGCACATAAACAAACTGGAAAAGGTGCAAAGACATGCCACCAAGTGGCTCCCAGAAGTGAAGGACAGGAGCTATGATGAGAGGTTAGAGGCATTAAATATGCAAAAACTACAAGATAGACGAAACAGAGACGATATGATCACTACGTACAAAATAGTAACCGGAATCGATAAAATTGATAGGGAAGAATTCCTGAGACCCGGAACTTCAAGAACAAGAGGTCATAGATTTAAACTAACAAAACAAAGCTGCTGGAGAAATATAAGAAAATTCTCTTTTGTAAACAGAGTGGTAGATGGTTGGAACAAGTTAGGTGAGAAGGTGGTGGAGGCCAAAACCGTCAGTAGCTTCAAAACGTTATACTGTATGACAAAGAGTGCTTGGTAGACGGGACACCACGAGCGTAGCTCTCATCCTGTAACTACACTTAGGTAATTACAGGGGTTTAGTTCTTGCACGGGTAATGTTTGCTGTCTACATAAACAACGTACCAGAAGGAATACAAAATTATATGAATGTGTTTGGTGATGATGCTAAGATACTAGGGAAGATAAGAAACCTATGTGATTATCCGGCCCTTCAAGAGCACCTGGAAATGATAAGTATATGGAGGACCAATTGGTAAATGTAATTTAATGTGAATAAATGCCATGTTATGGAATGTGGAATAGGGGGGAAAAAGACCACACACAACCTATAAATTATGAGAAAAGGTTTAAAAAAAATTCTGATTAAGAAAGAGATCTAGGGGTTCTTCTAGATAGAAAACTGTCACCTGAGGACAACATGAAGACATAAAGAGCATTGTGCGAGGAGCCTATGCTACACTTTTCAAATTCAGAATTGCTTTTAAATACATTAATGGTGAAATACAAAAGAAATTGTTCACAACCTTTGATAGGCCAAAGTTGGAGTACACAGTGGGTGTATGGTGTCCATATCTCAAGAAACATATCAATAAACTGGAGAAAGTGCAAAGACATGCAACCAAATGGCTTCTGGAACTGAAAGATAAGAGCTACGAGGAGAAATTAAAGGTATTAAATATGCCAGACTTAGAAGCTAAAAGAAAGAGGTGATATGATCGTTACATACAAAATAAGGAATCATACGTAACTACATCATAACTACATACGTAACAGGAATCAACAAAATTAATAAGGAAGTATTCATGAGACTTGGAATTTCAAGAACAAAGAGTTCTTGCTAAGAATTTAAGGATTTAAATCCAAGGATTTAAGCTAACTAAACAAAGCTGCTGAAGAAATATAAGAAAATTCACTATTACAAACAGCGTTGTAAATGGGGCATGTTACGGGTGGTGGTGGTGGTGGTGGAGGCCTAAACTTTCTGTAGTGTCAAAGCGTTATAAGACAGAGTGCTGGAAAGATGGTACACCACAAGCATAGCATCTTGTAACTACTCTTAGGTAATTACACTTATTTTGAAATTCTACTTGTACTATAAGGAGGTTTCTGCTAGTTCCCCCATGAAAGACTAATTTTGAAACCATATAAGTTAGAATAAAAGATGCCAAAGAAACAGTGATAAGAGGATAACGTTTCTTACGACACAGACGTATTAGCGTTTCTCACAAGTGTACCCATATGTACCCAAGTGTATTAGTGTACCCACTCTAATAATGTTACTGGTTTCTCATGAAATATCTGCCATTGGATGCAAATAACTTTATATATATGTTCACTGACTATTGTATGCAAATATGATTTTGGAAAAAAGATCAAAATAATGGCAAAATACTTTTGGATGATTTAAGCTGAGCAAATGGAGCAAAACATGAATGAAATGAAAATAGAGGAAAGTGGAAATAGGCAGGATGATTAAAATGTGTGAGGAAATTGAGAGAATTGAATAAGGAAATTATAGCAGTAGTTATAGCACTGTATATGCATTTTGGTATTTATTATAAAATAACAAAATAGTAAATGAATGGATTATAAAGTAACACTGTAAAATATTAAAATTACCTTTCATTATTTTATTCATAAATTATTTAGAACTCGTCAAACCTAAACTGAAATATGTAGCTTCAAAACGGTGTATTCATCTAAAGAATCACATTATAAGATATTAATAAAAACATATTCTTGCCATAAAATATATATAAAATATTAATGATTAGTAAAGCTTACAGGTACCAATTATGCCCAAATTGGAAGATAACAATACAATATAACAATAATTGAAAGGATATGGTATCCTCATCAATTTATTAATGGATATTAGAACACAGGCAGGAAAGATTTTGAAACCATAAATAAGCAGATCAATAAGTCATAGTTGTAAGTTGCTCAGCAATGTTTGCAAGAAAGGCAATGACAAGTATTTTGCATAGTGGTAGATGAAATAAATTCTATGCATTTGTGTACTGATGACAATAGAAGATTAAGAATTATTTATAATAAACAAAATAAAAAAGAATGAACAGCAACAGGCTATTGCCATTCCTTTAACTACTGGTACATCCATCGAATTGAATAGCAATCTTGAGTTGGGGTTTTAATTATAACAATATAAATCAAAAGAAATTCTTATTCTCAGCATTCATCTGAGCAAAGTTGGAATATATAGTGGTAGTGCAGTGTCTGCATCTGAAGAAACATGTCAAACAGTTAGAATGAGTGCTACCCATTCTGGAAGATAAAAGTGTATCAGAGAATATAAAAAGAGGGATAAGGTAGGTTTCATAACTACAGCTACAGGTGGAAATGGAGGATAAATTTGCTGTAAAAAGAAAACAAAACATTTGTAGGAGAGATGTGGGAAAATATTTCCTCTCAAAATGAGTTGTGAGCAGTTGGGATAGTAAAAGTTGAGTTAAATATTTGATTTGTTATTTTTATATATATACAAGAGTTTTTACATTCTTGTAAAGCCACTAGCGCTCATGGCGTTTTTGCCAGAGATTGACATTGATCGGGCAGAGATTCTAGATTCCCAAAGAAAAGTGGGGACACCATTAACTTGGACTATAGTGTGTAAATCACAAATTAGTAATCACAAATAAGTAATCATAGCTATGAAAAGAGGCTGAAGGATTTCAATATTCCAAAGCTAATATACAAAAGAAACAAAAAACATAGGTGATCACCATATGCAAAATAGTTGCAGAATTAGAGTTTATAAACAGGAAATTTTGAAATCTGCAACTTTTAAGGACAAGAGGCCATAGATTTAAGCTACAACTTGTAAATAGATTTAAGAATTTGCAAAAGACATTATCTTTTGAAAATGGAGTGGCAGACAGATGGAATAGGTTAATGAGAGGACATTAGATGCCATAACCATTTGAATCTTCAAATTGTCATATGATAAAAATTACAGGGAAGACGGAACACCACAAACATGAACTCTCATAATGAAACTACACTTAAGACAATTATGCACCCCCCCCTCCTCATAACACACACTAGTTTATACATAAAAATATATTAGAAGAGTTTTAATAATATACTGCATCTAAATTATTTATGGAGTGACTATTTGCATGTAAAAGCATAAAGTTGTGTATACTCTACATAAGCAAATTAATACTTAATTTTGTGTGTGAATGTAAATACGCAAATCTTTGTAGTGTGTGTGGTGAATATATTTCAGTAACAGAATACTGGATACACAATCAGTATTTAACATGTTTCCTTTTCCTTTTCTTCTACTGCTTACCTTGATGATCAACTTGTTATCTTGATCGCCACAACCATGACCATTATGACTTAAAACACAACACCACCACCACCACCACCCACCACCCTCACCACTACCGCTACCACTGCGTCTTGTTGGGTGTGTGGGAGCAGTTGGGTCCAGTGGAGCTCGGTGTGGTGGTGCCTTGTCCCCCCTGCTGTTCCTTGTCTCCCTCCTTGTGGGCATGGTGGTGCTCCTCCTGCCTCCATGCACCTCTACCATTGGTAACACTACTTTTCCCTGCTTGTTAAATCCTGCCTGTTTTTCACCCTGGCTGACCTAGCATGTTCTCGTTGTAATATGCCTATAAACCTTTGATGTGTTATGTTAAATGCTCTCGGCAAATTAGGAATATTCAGGTACTTTGTGTATTTTGTCTTGCAGCAAATTAAGTTTATTATTAGCTATTCATATTTAATTTGACTCTTATCATATATTGTTCAACCTACTGTATGCACATTGCATTATTAAATATTAATGTATTTTTATGTTAACTTTCATATATGTAGTTCTGTATTTCAAAGAATGTTATGCATATTACTTGTTAAAAATAAATGCATGTTACGGTATATTGCCATTCATGATTACAGTCTAGTAATATGAAATTCTGGATGTGGTTTGTGGAGTGAGCTATTGTGAAGTTCCAGTTCTGACGTTGTTTGCTACTTTCAGTAAAATGTCTGTGTGTGTGTGTGTGTGTGTGTGTGTCAGTCTTTAAATTCAGATTGCAAAAAAGTTTTGTTAGCATTTGGCAAAGCAATATTAAATAATATATAAGGCTGTTTAAAACCTCTTCACAAGTACTAAACCCATTCAAGCCATAATCAGGATATGTACAAATCCAAATCCTCAGATTGTCACTTTAACATAATGTTATCTTCATGACGGCACTGCATGTTTCCTTTGACAACATCCTTAAAAATATTATAAACATTTCTTCAGATTGCCATATTTTATATCAGTTCAGTATTTGTCTTTTAATTTTTTTTCATAGTAAAAACAGCATTTATTGTTTTCAATTTAGCTGGTTTCAAAAATAATAATATGATATGATAGTCAACAATAACAGCATTGGCTCATGTATCAGTTTGGGCATGTCGCTCATCAATTGTTTATTTATTTAACTTTTCAATTAACATTTAAAATATAATGAGCTTCAGTCTTACTGGCATGCCTTAGAATTTTGCTCTGTTTCTGTCTTTTGTGTCATTCTGTTGTCAGACAATAAATTTTGAGAAAAATATTATTTGTCATACAATGTTTCAGGCAAGTCTATACCTAAAATAATTAATTAAGAATCACAATATTGAAAATAATGCACAATTTAAAATTATACTATAGTTTATGATTTGTCCAACTCAATAGTTGAGATTTCTATGTTCTAATTTCGTTGTACGTCGGTATATATATACTATGGTCCTCATAGTTGCTATAAGTACTACAAAAACAGGCGGATGAGCTGAATATATAGATGTAAACAGGTGATATATTTGGCTAGTTGTACCTGGACAAGAACTCAAGGAAGACATTAGATATTATTTTATATTTTGTATGTTAGGCCTATTAGAAATTCTGGGTTTATATTCAGGAAGTTAGTTTTTCCAGTTACTTATTGTGTGTGTGTGTGTGTGTATGTTGTTCCTCCTAGGCACAAATTTAGGGCCAGTGATAAAATGGTCCCAAATTCTTGCCTAGCTCAGGGCTCATAAAATGTTTAATATGGCTGTTGGTGTGAAGTTGGAAAAATTAAAGAATAAACAGTATATGTAAACTCACCTTCATTATAATGGTGCAAGGGAGGCACTGGTGAAAAGCTCAGTCAACCCAGAGTGACCTGTAGATCTTTTTCTTAAAAATTCAAAGCCTTTTCAAGGCCTACTCGTCATCACAGGAACACCAATTTACATTCGCCTAACTGCTAGTTAGCCATGTAGTTGCTACAGTATCTCTATCTGCCACTAGATGGCAGCATTCTCAGCAGACCTTGGTACACTTCTCCAAGCATCGTACATTTTCCTTGAGTGGTTCCCATGGCATTTGGGCAGGCAAGAGACTAGATTCAGATAACTATCTTGATTTTATACTTTGAATCATTTTCAGTGTGCAGCAAGCTCATGCCTATTAGGAATGCTTCTTGTATAGATGGAGACAGGGCTTATATGTATGCATAATATATATATGTTAATATTTTAAACTGACACCTCAGAGTTGCCTGTTTTTTCTTGTTGCATTCAGGCTTCATCAGTGATCTTTCTCTTCTTGAGTTTTCCACTATATTTGCAGTTTCTTGGTACTGTAGTACAGGACATACAACTTTATGGTGTGTATACAGTTGGATACATTTAGTGGATATTTTAGTTGTGGGTGAGGGGATGAGCTGTTTTTGTTTGCAAGTCTTGTCATGATCAAGTTCTTCATCATTGTACAGTATTTAAACAATGTACAGATTTCTTCATTAAATATTTGCAAATTTTAGCATCATGTAGTTAGCTACTCCATATCTAGGTTCGTTTATACAATTTTGGCCTAGATTAAGTCGTACATGAGGCACATCAAAGGTATTTATTTTTGTTATTGTTCACTGATTGTTGTAATATTTCTGAAATAATTTAAGTCAGTGTTAAAATTAAATGAGGATTAAATTGATTAAGAATGCTTAAAAGATTATATTTTATATATATATATATATATATATATATATATATATATATATATATATATATATATATATATATATATATATATATATATATATATATATATATATATATATATATATATATATTATTTATTTATTTATATTTAGTCAATTACACTATTGTGGAAATAAACATTTCATTAACTTGGACAGTAGAAGACTGGAACCACCAACCCCATGGTGTGAGGCGGAAGCTCTATCACTGAGCTTTTTGTTATTATATTTGTTATTGTCTGTTGTCTTAAAATATATTTATAATATAAATACCAAATTAAACTGATTTTGCTCTCAGCTAGGCATAAATTAAGTGTTAATTAATTACCTGTATTTTCATATTTTATACTTATGATTTTTTATTATAACTGTAGTTGATGATTTTTAGAAAATACATTTCTCCCTTAAATAATCACTTGATATGAAAATTAAATTGCACTGGGGATTTTTATTATTGTATAGTTGATATAGCTATTATAAGGTATAACTGTTTAAATGTAATCAATTAAGTTAGTCTGCTGGATAACCATGTTTATTTAGTATTGTTTTCTTTCATACTTAGCCCAATAGATTTGTTTTAGATCCTTCAGTTGGCCATAACAAATCTTTAGTTTTAATATATGCTCTTTGTAGTTTGTATTGTCATATTATATCATGGCTAAAACTTTGTAAAATGCAGTATTGACTTCATGTTATGGTTTGAAATAATATGTCTATATTTACCTATATCTGTTTTTGTTTCTCAAACCTAGGAGGACGACCTCGTGTTATCTTGGACGTGGATCGTAAAGTTCTTCAAGTAAGAGTTGGGGCACCATTAGACGTTCGTTGCTTTGCTGAGGGAAGCCCATTTCTTCAGATTATTTGGACTCGTGGTCCAAACAGAGATCTTCCTGTCAATGTAAGTTCTTTTTGAGTTTTATATCCTTAAATACCAGTAAATTAAATATAATTCTAATCCTGTCAGTACTGGGCTCTCAAAATTTTAAGAAAAATGGAGGATTGTATAGCCTAATTTTTATTTAGTAGAGGTCATAGAACACTATATAATTAAGTGAAAGATGAGAGAAGTTGTAAAGTGAAGAAAGTACAGTTGAAGAAACAGGTTGAGTTATTAGTTAGAACTATTTTAGAAATACTGCAAAGGGAATGTAGAAAGAAAGAAAAGGGGGCTGGAGGTCATATTGAACCTGAGAAGGACAGGGAGCTGGAGGTCATATTGAACCTGAGAATGACAGGCAGCTGGATGTCATATTGAACCTGAGAATGACAGGGAGCTGGATGTCATATTGAACCTGAGAATGACAGGGAACTGGAGGTCATATTGAACCTGAGAAAGACAGGGAACTGAAGGTCATATTGAACCTGAGAAAGACAGGGAACTGGAGGTCATATTGAACCTGAAAAAGTAATGAAACTGGTGTGAAGATCTGCACATATCAACCATGAAGAAAGTAGAGGGTTTAAGAGAAAGGAACTGTAGTAAGAAGCAGAATGTCCATGAGGTACATGACAGTTTAAAGGTAGTAGAGGCAGAAGGGAAATGCTTCTGGAAATTGGGTACTGTTGGATATGAGGTGCTAATATACTATGTAGTTGACTGAACTGCAGTTGTGCCAGTAGGTTTCTTATTCTCATATTCAACATAGAAAAAGATGCCAACTATAGCAATCTTATCATCTATCACAGATGTCATTAGAATTTGTATGGGAGTAATATCTGTAATATACATTGGAAACCTTGAAACAAATGTAAATCAAGGATTTCAGAGGAGACAATATGATGCTCAGTTAGGAAAGGTTCCTGATCCTGTGCTATGGACAAAACAAATTAAAACAGGAAACATGTATAAAACCATACTATAATGGTTAACCATGCTATAAAATGGAAAGAAATGGTAAAAGTAATGAAAAGGTAAAAGGTGAGTAATTATATTAGAAGACTTTTCTAGGGGAGCTCCTTGTGGCTCCCTCAAACCTCTGAAGCCACATTTGACTGGACCTGGGGCAGAGCCCATGTCTGTACTTCCTGCCCAGGATAGAAAAGAGAAAAGTCCAAAAGAGAGACTTCAAAAGAAAGGGAGTTGGCTGCAGAAAAACCATGAACCCTTCGTGGGGTAAAGCCTCCGCAATTGATACGGAATAGGTAGCAAATTGTGGGGCCTCACTCAACGACATTTCCTCTGCCTGGGCTTTTCCCTGCTGGTCCACCATGAGGCAAAAAAATTCATCCTAGCTTGTTCGGGAGCTTATTTGAGTGGGGAGGCACCGACTTCCATCCCCAGGATGGTAATGGGTTCTTGGGGATGCGGCCACCTCTCGTTAGGCCACCCCGGCTGATCTGTCTAAACTCCCCTGTTTTGCGGTCCAAATTCTTGGTAATCACTTAGTAATCACTTAAGCCTCGAGAGAGTGGGGTTTGTATGTGTGGGGTGAGCACCCTCACCGAAACGTAGCAGAGACCAGGCGGTCCTTAAGGGACTTGTTGCATCTCCATGCTATCATCGGAGGTTCTTGTGGGAAGTGTGCCCATGTTGAGTGCTCGCCATATGTTTCTTCTAACCAGATCCAAATGGTTTGGAGTGCCTCCTGTAGTGGTCTTGACAGGCCTGCGAAAAAAGTTGCAGGGAGGATGCTCCTGTTTTGGTGGTCTCGTTGCGTCTGTTTAAGTAGTTGCTTCCTGGTTCGTTCCTGCAGGCTTCTTGCTGCGTGTTGGAGGACTTCTTGATATCCTCTGTCGCGGAGCATTACCCAGAGGTCCTGGAGCTGGGTCTGTAGGATCCTGTCATCATTGTTTATTGGTTTTTGGCGGAGGCCCAGGGAGAACGGTAGTGTGTTCTTGAGTGGTTCCGGGTGGCACGAGTCATACCTGAGATACATGTGCAGGTTTGTTGGTTTGTAGTAGGCTCTCATGTATAGGAGTCTACTTGCTGGGTCTATCCAGACCGTGGTATCCAGGAAATTGAATTCTTCCTCGTGCCTCTCTATCGTGAACCATAAGTTTGGGTGAACCGTGTTTGCCCATGCGTGGAAGATGTTTAGGGCCTGGGAGGGACCCAGCATTATGCCAAAGATGTCGTCAATGTATCTAAAGTAGATGGGGGGGGGGGGGAGGTTGTTGGGGTAACCACTATGTTGTACCTCAAATACTTGGTGCACAAAGATTTCTTCTATAGCGACGCTGCTGGATGTCCCTATTGCTGTCCCCTTCACCTGCCTATACGTTGCGTTGTTAAAAGTTAGGATGGTATCCCGCATCATATGGAGTATAGCTTCTACCAGTAGGGCTTGCGAGGGAGGATGCCTGACACCTGCATCCCGTAGGTCCCGTCTGATCCTGTGTATGTTGGCGGTGAAGAAATCAGCTTCCAGATTTGCTGCTTTTCTTTAGGGGATACTAGGGTATAGAGAGACAATATCCAGAGAGAAAAGGGTAGCCTCGAGTGGGACGGTGTCCCATCTCGTTGTTGGTGGCTTCAAGTTTCAGTAGGAAGTCCGTAGTGGCTTAGGACGATTAGACGTTCGTCCAGGAGGCATAGGAGAGGGTTTCAAGAGGGCTGTGCAGATCCAGTCTATGGGACGGGTCGGTGCTCTACATCCACTGAGTACTGGCCAAGATCCAGTGATGGGGTCCATGCCTTTGTAGATTTTTGGGAGCAGGTATAAGTGGGGGAGTTCAGAGTTGAAACTCATGAAGAAATCCCTTGCTGCAGGTCTGAAAAGGCCTCCCTGACCACCGTTCCTATGGAGGTCCAAGACCAGGATCTGGTTTAAAGTTTCAAGTGTGGGGACAAATTGTGGGGCCACACAATTTGCCACATCCCATGCTAAACCCTGCCCCAACCTGGAAACTCTCAGATGCTTTGCGACCAGAAGCAAGAAAAGGGAAGATCAAAATGAGGGCAATCCCCGCACAAAGGGGATACTCTTTGGTACTGGTGGTAGATTTGTACATGTGCAGCCTTTCTCCGTCCTGGCGACGGTCGAGACGGCTGCTTTCCGGAGGGGTTCTTGGGTTATTGATGCTTGATTGGTTTGGCCAGGGGTGCGTCCTGTGTTGTCCGGTTGTGCTTTTTGCCGTTGCTTGCGTATCGTGTCTGGGGATGTGCTGTGGTTGATCCGGTTCCCCTCGTTCCCTGTTTTCAAGGCTCGGGTCTCCCAGGTCGTCCCCAGAGTTTTTCATTCTTCCAGCCTGCGGTCTGTCTTTGTGCCCGTGCTGTTCAGACGTTTGCAGCTTTTGCTGCTGTGTTGGTGACGTCTAGGGCTCATTTTGGGCGCAGGGATTTGAGGGTCACACAGGTTCTTGGCCGCCCATTCTTTATGCGCGTCTGCTCCTGTGCGTTCTTGTTGCCTTGGGTCGCAGGTTGCAACCTGTTGTCTCGGCTTCGCGTTGCAGAGTTTGTGGCGGCCGCCTCCCGGGTTAGCCCTTTCTTTTCCTTCTCTTTGGGAATGAAGCTCCAGGGAGCCATAGGGGCTCCCCACAGAAAACCAGCGTTGAATGTAATGAAACGCCATTTTCTGGGTGAGCCCCGGAGGCTCCCTAGCAACCCTGCCTCCCACCGGTAGGTGGTTTTTTCGCGTTGGTTGAAGCTTAGCTTCCGAACTGAAGCTTGGCAGCCGGCGCGGTAGGTCCGGGGCTTCCCCCTCCCCCTCTCGGGGTGGGGAGGGCTGCACGGACGATCGGGGCGGCAGTAAAGTGTGATGTTTGCTTGTTTCCTTGTGATTGTAGGGAGTTTCTACCTCTCTGTTCATTTTTTTGTTTTAGTTTTTTACCATGTGGGGTTTGTTTTGTTATGCCTACCTTTCTGGGTGCCTAACCCCGGTCGATGGCAGATAAGGAAAACCCCAACCACAAAGGGGTTTTCCAGGGCCATTGCTCCCTGAAACCTCTCCGAAGGGGCCAGGTTCTGGTGCTGTTCCCTGGTAGGTCTGAACTCCTTAGCTAATGTCCCAGTCTAATATAACATACATTAGCCCGATAAGCTCCAGAGAGCCTCCGGGGCTCACCCAGAAAATGGCGTTTCATTACATTCAACGCTGGTTTTTTGGGTGCGTCAACGTATCTGGGTTGTGGACATGTAATTATGACTTGTCATTGTACTTTGTGAAGTGATTGACAGTTTTATTGACAGAATCTTTACCCCTGCTCAGCCCATAACTTGGATTTCACATGCTATGTACACTTATTTTAGATGAATTGTTTTAATTTGATGTTAAATTTGACTGATTTAGAAGTGTCTTATAAGGATTATCATCATTATTCATCGATTCATCATCATTCATCTATTCCACAGGTGTTCCAGCAGAACGGATTGCTCTCATTTCGCAGTGCTCAACTATCTGACTCGGGAGAATATTACTGTACAGCAACAAATAATCAAGGAACCGATTATGATCGAATCATCATTAATGTAGTCCAAGGTGATGGTGATCACAGACCTATAATTACTGAAAGGCCTACTGCTCCTACTCAACTGATTATTGTGAGGGTAAGTTTTAGCATAATTGTGATTCTATTTAAAGACATTTTCTGGGGAAAACTAAAAAGTTGGAGTGGTCAGATGAAAAGAATGGGGAAGTTAATGGAGTGTGAAGAAGATTTTTATCCGTAAGTTGTAAAATACCGATGTAATAAAAAAGGGTGTTCTTGGAAGACCTTTCCCATCGGGGAAGCTCCCTGATGCTGCAACCTGGCAGTGCCTAGGATGAGTGAGGGGCAAGTGATGAATGAGGAAAAGGAAAATTATGAGGGATGAAGGTAAAGTTATAAGTGTGGGAGGGGAAGAGGTCAATGGTGAAGGGAAAGTGATGGCACGAAAAATGGAGGGATGGAAAGTGTTGTGATGGAGGGGAAAAATGAGGACGGAGATCAGGGATGGCATTTCATTACATTCATCGCTGGTTAGCTGTTTATTTCAATCTTACCTTACAAAGCGATCTTTTCATGAATAGCTGAATTTCTGACCAGAATACCAGAATCTCTTCCAGAATACCTGAATCTCTTCCAGAATACCTTACAAAGTGATCTTTTGAAAACTACCTTACAAATTGATCTTCTCCTATAATCTTTTCAAGACTATCTTACACTTCACAAGCTTGGCTACATACCACCTACAGGTACTAAAGCCATGGGTCTATTTGCGTGTGCTATTTTCAAACACACAGAACGAAGAAACAGGAGGCAAAAATCTGTTTGTGCCCGGTGCATCGAGTGCGAATTCTCGGTGTATAATGGACTGCTTCTTTGATTATCACTCACTTCCGAAGTACTGAGTATGTTATACAGTGTGTGACTGTATAAATAGTGTGTGAAAGTGTACATATTGTAAATATATTGAATATTGAACAAGTAATACTGTGCCAATGAACAATTGTTGTGGACACATTACTGACACATGTATCACAGTTCTTTGGTACATTTTGAATGTTCTACTGTATACATACTGTAAAGGACACCAATGTCTATCATATACAATAAAAGACACTAATTATAAAGTATTGAAAATGCATAGAAAATATAAAGAGTAATATATTTATGGCAACTCGCGAGGCTTCACTGGCCTGGGCGACCACCTCTGGGAACTTCACGCATAGGCAATCAGCCTGTGATGACATCACGCACCACTTTGTCCACATCCCCATGACCAAAGTAAATAGATTTTTTTCTTTTTACATGTACTTGTTCAGGGAAGGAAATTTAACATTTTACAAAGAAAAAATTTGTTTG
The DNA here is from genome assembly GCF_040958095.1 of Procambarus clarkii. Classification (NCBI taxonomy): domain Eukaryota; kingdom Metazoa; phylum Arthropoda; class Malacostraca; order Decapoda; family Cambaridae; genus Procambarus; species Procambarus clarkii. Next base: position 18,200,162 of record NC_091216.1, on the reverse strand, counting down.
TGAACATCTGATTTTCTGCGCACAACCAGAATTTCACTATAAATGCGGTACATCACAGTGGTTAAGCATGCCAAAACTAGGAGACTGGAGGTGGTAAACATGCCAAAACTAGAAGATAAAAGAAAAAGAGGAGATATGATCACTTTCAAAATACTAAAAAAAATCAACCAAATTGACAAAGAGGAATTCCAGAAACCAGCAACTTCATGAACAAGAGGACACAGATTCAAACCAAGGAAACAAAGGTGCCTAAAAAATACTAGAAAGTTTTCTTTTGCAAACAGAGTGGTAGACGGTTGGAACAAGTTAAGTGAGAAGGTGGAGGAGGTCAGAACCGTCAGTACTGTGTTTCAAACTACTGTATTATACGACAAAGAATACTGGGAAGATGGGATACCATGAGCGTAGCTCTCATCCTGTAACTACACTTAGGTAATTACACACACACACACACACATATATATACTGTACATACGTACGTACATACATACATACATACATACATACATACATACATACATACATACATACATACATACATACATACGACATCTTGTCTTTCTGGGCCTTTGAGAGAACTGTCATTATGGTGGATTGAGTAAATTAATGGAAGGTCTAGGAAGCCTTTCTTTCTTCCAAGAGGTTTCTTTTGAATACTCATAAATGTCACATTATATTGACGTGAAATCCAAACATGCTTTAGTTTGGACAAACAATATGGTTAGTATTGAAATTTTGCAATGAAGCCTTATAGCCAAAAAATTTTGTTAAAATATTTTTTTTTTTGTTTCATTATATATGGTTTAATATATATAATTTTTCTTTACGAAAGAATATTCAGTAGGCCAGTACTGTATTGTTTGTATTGTAAGATAGATGTATTGTTTGTATTGTAAGATAGATGTATTGTTTGTATTGTAAGATAGACCTAGCATAGGGACTTTGAATACCTTCTCTTATCAATTACAATCAAAACATACATACATACATACAGTAGTACTCTAACAGACATAAACCTTATACGTAAAGATAAATGGAGAATATATACTTTCTGTCTGTATACATTTTGCATTAAGTATTGGAATACAATGAGGTATATTGTGTGTGCTTTGCCTGCGTATTTGTCATGGTCTGAGATCAATGCTCTCTTGGTGAAATGCAATCATTTATTATTGTTAGTACTGTATTATGATACTCTGTGTTTTTACAGGTTTCAAATGAAATGGTACAAGCTCGATCAGGAGAAACTGTACGTGTGAGCTGTTCTGCTGGTAGCCCAGGACAATTAAGAATAGAATGGAGTCGAGTACAAGGGTCCCTTCCTTCAGTAAGTGATAACTTTTGTTGCCTTTTTAATTCATAAAAAATCCAAAATGAGATAAAATGAAAGTGATGAAGCCATTGTAGACATTGTGTTTATAAAGAGATAAATACTTTTTAGCTCTGAATTAGATATCACAACAAAAGTATTTAATTAGGTTTCTGGGGGGATCCCCATCAGGTCCCTGGAGCTATCCAGGCTGATATGTATCTATTAGCTTACTGGCATCAGTCAACGTGCATGGAGTTCTTGCCTACCGGGAACCATGAGCCAGATCCTGGCCTCCTCAGAGAGGCACGAGGAGCAATGGCCTTTAGAAACCCACGTATGTGGTTGGGAGCATTCTATATCTGCCATCGACCAGGTCTGGCACCCAGAAAGGTAGGCGCTCCAAAACAAACCCTTCTTCTGGTGAAAATATTGCTACCGAAAGCTGAACGAGTGAACAGAACTCCCCAAAAGAAAATTAGCAAACGAGCATGATGTCATAACGTTGCCGCGCCGTTGTCTGCCCCCCCCCCCCTCCTCCCCGGGAGGGAAGAGGAGCCCCAGATCCTTGTGCTGGCAATCCAACCGTCAGTTCCTGGCTGATGTGATACTGGCAGGTCATGTGCCTCTGGCTCCTACTTTGGTTTCAGTTTCTGTGCTTTGTGGCGTGGGCTGTTCCTACAGGTGGTGTGAGCCAGGAGTAATCTCACTTCTGTGTTTATAGGAGTAATATTTTGCAGTTCTCGGGCTGCATGTGCCTAGGGTTTCCTTCCCTAGGTGCCCTGTAATTACTGCCATTGGGGCTTGGGGCTACCTTCCACAAGTTGCCTTGGGATTTACCTCCGCTGTGTTTTTTACTGCTCGGTACTAGGCTGCCCGTGGAGTCAGCTGGGGTTTCTGTTGCCCTTGTTTGCCTCTGGGTAGAAGGGAGTTTTTGTCACTGGTAGGGGCGCAGCATACTGCACAGCTAGTTATCACCTATTATAGCGGCCGGCTCTATTCTGCCTAGGTACATTGTTCTCTTGCAGGGTTTCCTTTTGTTTTTCTGCCTGGTGGGGGGGGGGGTCTGGCTTTGGTTGGTTGCCCCCTATCTATCTTTCGGGGTCTTTAGATAGACATTTCTGTATTCTTGGTGGTACCCCTTGCTAGGGGGCCCCCGTGAGTGGACACGCCCCGGTGGGTTCGGCTTTTAGAAGTTTGCTTGGTAGTTCTGGGCACCGGTTCGCAGTCCCCTGCCTGGGCTTCCCTTAGCATATTACCAGGGCTAAGGGCTCTGAAAAACCCCGCGGGGCTCCGTGGTCCGATGGATGTGACCCTTGAGTTCCCTCTCGCTTCGTACAGGGTTCATTTGTTTCAGGGTGACATTCACAGGTTGTTCCTCTGCCGTAGTGCTTGTAAGGTCAGTGATTATTTTCACTTGGAGCCGTGTGACATTTGCTGCTTGTTTGGCTCCAGTTCACCCAAGCTACTAATCATGATATGAGGGGTGCAGGCAGCAGCTGCATTGCATGCTAGGTTCAGGTTGCTGCAACTTAGATAGTTTGGTCATTTCGCCGGATGCCCCGAGACTGCCCCGTTTTGGTTTTAGGGACCCGGACTTGGGGGTGGGTGTTGCTTTGGCTTTGGTTTCGTCAGCCCCACCATGTCCTTTCCCTTCTGTTGATCATCCCATTCCTCCCCCCCCCCCCATGCTTCTGGCTCCGAAACGTCTGGTGGTTTCCGAGTCAGGGCAGGGGTCTCGTTGGTGTTGAGACTCAGATGGTCTTGAGGGAGTCCCCTTCTGGGATAGTGACGGAGGCATTTGAGCCTGGTCCTCCAGCTGGAGCTTCTGGGTGTGACCAGTGGGCCCCCTTCATTCCTGCTTTTTTGCCTGCTTCTGCTCTTTCTTTAGAGGCGGGGGGTTTGGAGGACGGCTCGGCCCCGGATCCTCCAAACGCTGGGTGAGGGAGGAGGTAGAATTGGAGGGCCTTGGGCCCCTGTTGTACTCTGCCTGGGTTTTTGTACTCTCTGAGCGGGGGTTCTCTTTTGCTCCCTCCTCGTACGAATTGGATTTGGTATTCTAACCCTCGCGGATTCGGTTCTGAGACCCCGTTGGTTCTTCGGTTCCATTCTTCCTGAGGTTTTCAGCTTCCAGCATCCCCGTCCCATGTGGTGCGGGAAGCCCTTGTGGCTTACCTCCTTCGCGACCCAGATTATGCTTTCATGATGTATCTGCGTTCCTTTGTAATTACCTAACTGTAATTACCTAAGTGTAGTTACAGGATGAGAACTATGCTCGTGGTGTCCCATCTTCCTAGCACTCTTTGTCGTATAATGCTTTGAAACTACTGACGGTTTTGGCTTCCACCACCTTCTCACTTAACTTGTTCCAGCTGTCTACCACTCTGTTTGCGAAAGTGAATTTTCTTACATTTTTTGGCATCTTTGTTTAGTTAGTTTAAATCTATGACCTCTTGTTCTTGAAGTTCCAGGTCTCAGGAAATCTTCCCTATTAATTTTATCAATTCCTGGTACTATTTTGTACATAGGGATTCATATCACCTCTTTTTTTTATATATTCTAGTTTTGGCATATTTAATGCCTCTAACCTCTCCTCATAGTGCATGCCCTTCAGTTCTGGGAGCCACTTAGTAGCATGTCTTTGCACCTTTTCCAGTTTGTTGAAGTGCTTCTTAAGATATGGCCACAATACAACCGCTGCATATTCTTTGCTTTGGCCTAACAAAAGTCGTGAACAATTTTTCTAGTATTGCGCCATCCATGTATTTAAAAGCAATTCTGAAGTTAGAAAGCGTAGCATAGGTTCCTTGCACAACGTTCTTTATGTGGTCCTTAGGTGATAGATTTTTATCTAGAACCACTCCTAGATATCTTTCTTTATCAGAAGTCTTTAAAGATTTTCCACATAATTTATAGGTTGTGTGGGGTCTATGTTCTCCTATTCCACATTCCATGACATGGCATTCATGCACATTCAATTCCATTTGCCAAGTGGGGCTCCATATTCTGTACTTATTTTGTCCAGGTCTTCTTGAAGGGCATTACAATTATCTGCTTCTTATTTTTTAGTTTTTACCATGCGGGGTTTGTTTTGTTATGCCTACCTTTCTGGGTGCAAACCCCGGTCGATGGCAGATAAGGAAAACCCCAACCACAACAGGGTTTTCCAGGGCCATTGCTCCCTGAAACCTCTCTGAAAGGGCCAGGTTCTTGTGCTGGTCCCTGGTAGGTCTGAACTCATTAGCTAATGTCCCAGTCTAATATAACATTCATTAGCCCAATAAGCTCCAGGGAGCCTCCGGGGCTCACCCAGAAAATGGCGTTTCATTACATTCAATGCTGGTTTTTTGACATCCAGCCTCAGAACTAGGGTGTGGATCGCTGGTGGGGTAGGTCTGGGGCTCCCCCTTACTCCTCCCGGGAAGAGGGGGCTGCGCAGACAGCGGCACGACGACAAATGACGTCATACTAGTTTGCTCGTTTTTGTCTTGGGAGTTCTATCCACTCGTTTGCCTTTTGGCTGCAATTTTCGCCAGAATAGGGGTTTGTTTTGGGACGCCTACCTTTCTGGGTGCCTAACCCGGTTGATGGCAGACATAGAATGCTTCCAACCACACGGGGGTTTCTATAGGCCATTGCTCCCCTTGCCTCTCTGAGGGGCCCAGGTTCTGGCTCATGGTCCCCGGTAGGCCCATAAGAACTCCGTACACATGACTGATGCCAAAGTCTGACATTAGCATGGTAAGCTCCGGGGAGCCTCTGGGACTCGCCCAGAAAATGGTGTTTCATTACATTCAACGCTGTTTTTTTTTTTCAATTTTATTGTAATTATTCTACTTAAAATTATCTGTACCTGTAAAGAAAAGCTGTAAAATACCTGTAAACATTTTTTATCAATTTTACTGGTAATTTATCAATTTTTTTTTATTAGTTTAAGGACTTGCCCAAAAAGCTATGCGTGTTAGTGGGTTTACAAGAATGTTAATTCAACTTATTTTCTATATTCTCTGTTAACCCCCAATGTAACTTCTTGTATTTAAATAAATAAATAAATAAATAAATAGAAGTTGACTATAACCTCAGATTGCCTATAAGCATCCTGAGAACAATAGCACACCAAGAACTTTGAGAAAACCTTGTAGATCTGAGGCAAAATGAAATCTACATTAGCAATTCCATCTGTCACCATACTGTCATGCAAGAAGAGCCACATGTCTGATTCTTCCAATAAAATTAGCAGACTCCTAGATATTACTACTGCTCAGCATAGACTTAGTCATAAGTTGCTTAGTCAAATTGCTTACTAATGTAGACCTGACCAAATATAAATTGTCAGCAAAGTTATTCGCACACCTGCATCTCTGTGTTGAAGGAGTTCGAAAAGAAAAATGAATTTAGAGACAGATCTTTAACAAATGTTCAAGAAATCTGAGTATTTCTTTCAAAATGCTCTTCTGCCAGACATTTTTGCCAAATATTTACAGTTTGCTAACTGTAGGTAGTAAATGTAGGTGATTGCAACACTTTCACTGCCTCTCACCAGATGGGGGTGGTGTGCGTAATTAGTAAATTAAATTATGAAACTAGCACACTGCTTAGTTGCTTAGTTGTTTGTAAGTTACTTAGCTTAGAGACTGTACCTGTAATCGTTTTTGAACTCATTGCCATTATATACATTAAACTGTGTAACTAACTTATCAAGAATTAACCTGCTTAGCAAAATGAATTTTGGGGTTGTATTCCTCAGCTGTTGTGATTGTGTGTAACCTTTTTCTCTACTACTGCCCACAGGATGGGCATGGGATGCATAATGAATAACCTAAACTACAATATTTGCATAAATAATATATTTTGTGCATAAACTTTATTCTCATGTAACTTAATAATAGTTGAAATATGTTAGTGGTATATATGTTAATAAATTAATATATGATTTGAAAATTTACAGCAAGCAGTAACTGAAGGTGGTGAGCTACAAATTCCAAATGCCCGGCCAGTTGACAGTGGTATATATGTATGCCGTATTACTGATGAAAGAACTCAAATTTTCGAAGAATCTAGCACCCGTATCGTCATTACTCAGTTTGTGTAAGTTTTATGGACTTGTTGATATACTTCCAATTTGCTTCTTTTCCTGTTCCCTCTAAGAGCTTTACTTTATCTTCATTTTCACTTTCTTCTTCCTTTGGTGCTTACAGTCACAACATTTTAATCACATGCACCTTTCTCTTGTGTATACCGTCTGCAGTTTTATCACCAATGGTTATGCTCTTTACATATATCCATTGTTAATATTAGTCTTTCCAGTTTCATGAGGTGTGGAAGCACTTAACTGAAAAGGATTGAAAAACCTTGTAAGAAAAGAAGGCTAAAATCAATATAAACAGCACTTTAGCTAAATAAACTAAGAAAATAACACTTTTAAAGTCATTATAAATAAAATAGTAAGAAGCTTGAATTATCAACATTGGCAACAAAAATTGAAAAAACTCAAAATATGGTAAAAGGTGTTTATAAATTTGAAAATGTGGCAACAGTTTAATCCACAAAATATGCCATTTAAGATCTATATGGTATATTTTTCCATTTCCTTTTGGGATGCAATGCTGAAACTTGGCCTGGAGGTTCATCTTATAGGTTAGATTTTTAAACAAATTTGCATAAGAATTGATTTTCTGTGGAGAGCCCCTTTGGCTTCCCTGAGCTATACTGGTCTGATGTGTATATATTAGACCATGGCAACAGTCAATCGATGGAGTTCTAGCCTACTGAGGATCATGAGCCAGAACCTGATTCCCTCACAGAGGCATGAGGAGCAATGGCCTATAGACACCTCCATGTAGTTGAAAGCAGTCTGTTTATCCCATCTTCCAAGTCAGGCACCCAGAAAGATAGGAATCCCAAAACAAACTACAGGTGGTTAAAAATTGCAAACTGAAAGCTGAATGAGCAAGCAGAACTCCCCAATCAGAAAACAATCATGCCGTCTCTGCAGCCGCCGCGCTTCTGTCTGCTCAGCTCCTCCCTCCCCGGGAGGGGGTAGGGGGTGGCCCAGACCTTGCTCAGTCCTTTTTCCTCTCTCCTTGTATTCACTCGCTTCATTGTCAGCTGATAGAGAATCCAGTGCATGTTTTATTTTCTCAAAAAACCCATACAGAGAATAAACAGCACCAAAATGTGGTGACTATCGTGTATCAGACAGACGCTAGACCACAAAATCTTTTCTTAAAGATGATGTCAATACATTCCAGCGATGAGTAAAACCTGCAAAAAATGAATACAGATTCTGAACAAAGTCATAGAATTTGACGATCTGTAGACAACACTACTCCCACCAAGTTCAGGCTGTGTCCAGCACAGGAGATATAGATGGCAAACTCATTGAATTAATGAATCCATGCTTGCCATCCAGTATATCATCCAGACATATTTGAGGCATTATCCTATGACTCACCACGGCAGTTTAATAATGGAATTTTGTTCTCAGTAAGACAATCCACGACAGTGTCTGTTAGATCCTTTGCTCCATGAGAAAAGATGGGGATGAACATCAAGAAACGTTCCACAGGCTCTCAGTCTTTAATGTATCGGACAGTAAATGTCCATTGATCTGTGTGTGAGATGTCTGGAGTGGAATCTACAATTACTGAATAATGCTTTGACTTTTTTACTACTTCAAGAATAGTACAAAGAACCTGTTGTCCCATTAATTCAATAAATTCCTCACAAATATATGCAGATAAATATGACAGATTCCCTTTTCCAGGATTTCCATACATTTTGAGATGTTCTTCCAAGAAAAGGCAAAATTCACTCAACAGCTCTTGTATACCTAAATAGTTGTCATTTTTTGCTGATCTAATAATCTGATTTTCCTCCATGAAATGGCAAACCTCATATCAAATCTGCTGTCATGGACCTTTGATGTTCTTCTCCATTTTCATATTCTACAATAACATTGCTGTGCTTTGTCATTGAACCCCAGTGTAGCAAAGGGAGATTCTTTCTTGGACAATAGGCAAATACAAAGCAGTACAAACAACTTTGGGATAGTAAATAGAGTAGCCATTCACGTTTTACATACTCGTCAATCTGCAGTTCACGTTAGAACACAGTTTGATAAATACATTGCCTTCACATTCTCTACTCTAGCTGTTTTATACACTCTGTATGAGTTTGAAAGATTGATAATTGTGATTCTGACATAATGAGGGCCCACTACGAATCCAGTAATTTATTGTGTTAGTATCATTAATGTTTCATAATGTTCCATAGCCCTGGATCTGTCTCTTGGATTGCAAACTCCTTTACTGTTACAGATTAGAATATTTCCTCTTGTAAAATGTCATCATCAGCAGCAACAGGCAATGATAGTATGTCTGGTGAAACTGGATGATTGGTAGCAGGAATGGATGTAGATGTGGATGCTATATCTGAAGGAACAGTGCTAGTGGCTGACATTGCAGGAGTGGATGCTGATGTGGATGCTATATCTGAAAGAATGGTATGAGTGGCTGTCATTGCATCTGTGTTGAGTCATGGTGTAAATTTTCTGTTTTTCTATTTTCTCCTTCTCCTCTGCAGCTCTCTTCCTCTTCTGTGTCCACTCAAAACAATTACGTTTCATTTTTGCTGAAAGGGTTATTCACCTGGAAATATATATATCTTAAATATTTAGTATTTAGTCCCACACCAGGATGTAGGGTTATATTATATATATTATATAAGTGCGCTTGCAACAAGACCAAAATATTTAAACATTCTGCTTCCATAATGAACATGTCCTATGCTAGTGGGGGCCCCCGGGCAAGTGCCCATCAGACCCACTCGGTAAGATGGCTTTGCATCTAATCTAATTATTATCACAACATAAACTATCTAATGTTTCAACACTTTCATAGGGCATGGATTATGAATTATCATTTCAGTAATGATGTTTTTAGTAAAGCTTCAGTTTTGTGTCTAAATTGCGCTATAACAAGTGTAAGTTGCATATGTTTAAGAGATCTCTTCTTTAAAAGTTAAATGTAATAACTATAATTTTTGTTTATTTCAGCAACTTGCCAACTGTGCAGATTCAACCAGACCGACAGACAATTAATCAGGGCACAGATGCAGAACTTCGTTGTGTTGTTACTGGTGATCCACCTCCAGTTATTACGTGGTCTAAGGTAATGTACATTTGTTAAAATTTTCAAGTGTTCATGTACATTATTATTATTATCATTATAATCGGATTTCTATCACAGAAATCTAGATTTATGTTATTAGTGATGATAATACAGTATTTCCATGTGTGTGGAATTTAAGATGAGATTTAAGGCAAAGTGATACATCTTATACCAGGGATAGATTAAGTTGGGTGTGGATGGGACAGTTGTCTGGGCCCAAAGTTTAGAAGGGGCATGTGCAAGGTCAGCTTAAGGGTAATGCTGTTCTTCCTAATGGTTTAAATTCTCTCTTGTTAACTTTAAAGTTAGCCCTGAAGTTAGTAAGATTTTAAACTCAAGAAGCAGAGTTAAATATCTTTCTATTATGATTTAATAGTTTATCCACAAGCATAATACCAATTTACTCATGGAGTTTAATGACTGGAAATATACAAATGGAAGAATTTCAGCTTTTATAAAACAGCCAGCAGTGTAGATAAGCATGAGTGAAATGTCACTAATATGCACTAACCTAGAGAAACGAAGACTCCCACATAGGGAATCCATTTGTGGGAGTCAATAACACCATCTTACCTGACCTTGCAATGATTTTGGAGCTCAACGTCTCTGTGGGTCGGTCCCCAACCAGGCCTTCTGGTTGCTGGACTGGTCAACCAAGCTGTTGGATGCAGCTGCTCGCAGCCTGATGTATTAATCACAGCCTGGTTGACCATGGTCACATTTGTCGAAAGCGTTTGTGAAATCTGTTTATATTACATCAGTGTTTGGTTTTTCTTCCATGGCATCAAAGACCATATCATAGTAGTCTAGCAATTGTGAGAGGCAGGAGTACCCGTTCTGAATCCATGTTGTCCAGGGTTATAAATACACACAGTGTATCAATGTGTTTTGTGATCTTACTTCTTTGCGCTCTTTCAAAGATTTTTATGTTGTGCGATGTTAGAGCTATTAGTGTATATTTTGGCATGAGTTTTACTACCTCCTTTGTAAAGTGGCATGATCTTCACTGTTTTAAGTATGTTAGGGAACCCGGGAAAACTGTTCAGATGGAGCCAGAGCACAAAGTCTGGAGAAATCCAAACCCTCTGCAGTGCATGCCACACAATGCAAACGACTGAATAGTACTGTGAGCCTGACAAAGGAAAGGATATCAATAATCCTGGCCAGCTTGGTGAGCTCTGGTCACAAAGCCCCAACCCATAGCAGAGAGGTCTGCGGAGACATCAAGGGAGGCTGGAAGAAGGGGCTTGAGAATCAAATCTCGAAAAACCCGAAAAAGAAGCCAGCAGCTGCCTCGAAGAATGAGAACTTAAGCCCCCAAAACATAGATCTGAAATGTGCCAACAAGCAGTGGTTTGTTTTGACTTGCTGAATTTATTTTTGCCTTCCCCAGTAAGGTTGTAAAAAATAGAATGTCACCGCAAAAATAAAATGTCACTATAGCCACATTAAGCAGACCCCCACCAGGCAAAGGAAAAAAAAAGTCACAAGGTACTGAGAACATATACGGCATACATGCTAAGGTCTAAGAGGGCACCTGACTACTGAGTGGACAGCGCTTCGAATTCGTAGTCCTGAGGTTCCGGGTTCGATCCCTGGTGGAGGCGGAGACAAATGGGCAAAATGTTTCTTAAATCCTGATGCCCCTGTTACCTAACAGTAAATAGGTACTGTACCTGAGAGTTAGATAGCTGCTACGAGCTGCTTCCTGAGGGGGGGGGGGAAAGGGGTGTAACAAAAAGGAGGCCTTGTCAAGGACAGGGCCGCGAGGATGCTAAGCCCCAAAATCATCTCAAAACAACTTCAAGATAGCTCCCTGCACCTCTGTTGGGGGCCAGGTTCTGGAACTGGTCCTTGGTAGACCTTTAGAACCTCAGAGCTGATGGGACTTAACAGATGGTACCATCTGATAATATAGTGATTGTCCAGGAGAAAAGGTAAATTCCTCTTGCTATAACACCTCAATTCATGATTATTATTATTATACATTCTCTCTTCTTTTAGCTATAAGTCTTACATGATATACAGAGGGTAATTATTGATTTTATGCTGAAAGGTTATTTATCCCAAGTATATTAAATTTATAAGACACTTGGAGCTACTGTAAATTAATTTATATGAAATTAATTTATTTTTTCTCAGGTAAATGAGGAGTTAGGCCATGGAGTGAGTATAGAAGGAAGTATTCTTAGGATAACCAATGCTGTCATAAATGATCGTGGTATGTATGTGTGCACAGCCCAGAATGATGGAGGTACTGCGCAGGCAGCAGCAATCATTGAAGTTGAACGTAAGTATTTGTAATAATGTAAGAGTTTTTATTCTCTGAATGTTTCTCCACTTTTTTTCTAAGGGAAAGGGGGCTGTTTATGGCTGTGGTGCTCTAAGGTGAATATTACCTTAGAATATCCAAAAATGCCAGCAACTGAGATTGTCAGTGTGTCATGAGCTTCATGCCAAGACATAAGACCACACAATCATAGCACATCACAAAACAAGGTGAAGTAATAGCTAAATATACCACATCCACAGCACTGAAGTAATAGAACATTCTGAAAAAGTATCAGGGGACACTTAAAAAGCTTGCAAATTCATATAATGTGCTAAGTATTGTACAGTACTGTATATATATATAAACATAGTCCACTGTGCACCAGAAGCTAAGTTTCAAGGATGATATCATGTCAGGCATCTGATAATGCCATCCCAGCCAGACAATTACAAATGCAACAAGTTAGAGTATGTGAGGAAGCTTGAAGTTAGGGACTCGATGGCTGCTCCACTGGTTTGAATGGTGGTCAGTGAAGGAGTGCCAGGCAGGCCAGCTGATAGTTAGTGAGAGCTCTCTATTCTGGTGGTTACCTGTCAATCAATTTGATTTATATTAATTGACCTTAATTGATTTACAATGACCTTAATCGACCTTAATTTAATTGACATTAATTGATTTACATTTACATTGATTTACAATGACTGACCACTGTCAGTCATTCTGAGCTAAAATTAGTAATCTCCTGTGTCTCCCAAAAGCCTACAGTGACCCTAAAGATACATTTTAAAAGTTCTTTGATACCAGTGCCAGTATGTTGCCCTACCTGACGACGTGATACTGTCCAAGAACACAGGAGATTTTGCCTTAAAAAGAACCTTGGAAAAAATAGCATTGAATGTAATGAAATGCTATTTTCTGGGTGAACCCCAGAGGCTCCCTGGAGCTATTGGGCTAATTTGAAATTCATTAGACTTGTACATTAGTCATAGGAGCTCAGCCTACCGGGGACCACAAGCAGGGCCACAAGAACCTGGCCCCCCTCAGAGAGGCTCAGGGAGCAATGGCCCTAGAAAATCCCTGTGGTTGGGGGTTTTCTTATTTGCTATCAACTGGGGTTATGCACCCAGAAAGGTAGGCATAACAAAACAGACCCCCACATGGTAAGATAATTGCAACTGAAAACCTAACAGAGGAGCAGAAGTACCCCCCTTTCCCTAACCCAGAACCCTGGATCCTCAGTGCCGACGACTTAGCAATTCCAGTTCGGAAACTAAGTATCAAAACATTACTAAAACTGCCGACCGGAGGGAGGGAGGGTTGCCAGGGAGCCTCCAGGGCTCGCCCAGAAAATGGCGTGTCATTACATTCAACGCTGGTTTTCTGAGAGGAGCCCTTTCGGCTCCTTGGAGCTACATAACTATAGATAAGGAAAAGAGGGACTAACCCGGGAGGTTGCTGCCACACTCCTCAACTCATGATAAGACAACTGGCTGCAACCTGGGACCCAAAGCAACGCAAGAATGCCCAGGTCCAAGAACATTAACCAAATACCGGGCAGCCAGAACCCTGTTCAACCTCCAATATGCCTGCGCTTGAATAGCAGCCCAAGACATGTTGCCAAACACGGCAACCACAGCAGCAAACTTTCAAATGTCGTGGACACTAGGATACACTGCAGGCTGGCTAAACTTAATAACCCTGCGAAGGCCCTGGGAGACACGAGCCCTGGAACAGGGAACAAGGGAAATCGAATCAGCCCAAAGCGCATCTTCGTCCACAGAAGTCGAGGTACGCAGGTAAGGGCGAAGAGCCTCAATCGGACACAACACTAGATGAGCCCCCGGCCTGACCAACCAAGCATCAGTGACAAAAGGACCTATCTGGAAAGCAGTCATCTCGGTCTTTGCCAGAAAAGAAGAAGGCTGCAACCGCACAAACCGACTACCAGGACCAAAGAAGCAGAAACCCCTGCGCTGGAGGAGAGCATGAAGCACACTGGCCTGACCCCTAGAGGTCAATTCCAATAGAAATAGAGCCTGGGAAAACAATCTTGAACCGAAGGAGCCACCGCGAACTGAGGAGAAGAGAGACAGGAGAGCACCTTGTCCAAAAACTAGGACAGCTCAGGCTGTGCATGAGCAGGCTGGAGGTGAAATGAAGCACATGAAAACTTATGGAAAGGAACAGATGTGACATCCATCCCAAATGCAAGCTGCATTGGCTCCGCCAGCGCTGCACGATATGAGGCAACAGTATTCAGCATGAAATGATGGTCTTGAAAGAGCCAAGACAAAAAGGACAAGACAACCCTATCAGAAATTGAAGACAACATACGAAGAGAGAGAAAATGGCAGAAAAAGTGCCAGGAAACTGCAAACTGTCGCTGAAACAATGCTCTCGGGTAGGACACATTCAACGGAGCTACCCGATCACCATACAAAAGGTGATAAACCCGCATCAAAGGCTCCACATTTGGGAAGGGCGCCACATATATCAGGAGACACCATGACCACACCGACACGAAGAGGTCCACCCTCAGAAGCCTGTATGTCCAGCAAAGCCAACTGAAGGAGTTGGCCCTGACTGTCCATTCCATGACGGGTATGAACCAAAACAGGCCGTCCGCCAGGACGTTGGACACTTCCCGGACCGGCCAAAACCTAAGACCCAGCAGATGAGCCACTCAAATCGACTAGCCCCCAAAGAGGCAAGGACCGAAGGCAACCCCCTGCAGTTCATGCAGTGAACCACCGGAGAACAGTCCTAATGAAGCCGGATGGTCGAATCCCAAGCGACCCGAACCCTCCGAAACGACAGCTATCCCGTTGCGAACACATGCACCGTGCTGTGAGCCCGACAGAAGGACAGACCCCACCGCTCCTAGCTGGCTCGGTGAGTAGTGGACACCAAGCCTCAGCCGAGAGACAATGCATCCGTTAACACATGGATCGAGGGCTTGGAGAGGCACCAAGGCACTGAACGCTGGAAAACCCGAAGAGGAAGCCGGCGACGCAGCAACTGATACAAGGCTCATGGAGGTCAAACCCAACGATCGCGAGAGGGAGGGAAGTTGCGTCCCCGAAGGAACCAGAACAGATGCCGAAGCCAGACCCGACCCAGCAGGTAAACCAGCAAGACAAATGTCAGACTCCCATGCAACTGCTTGAGCAACCACTGAGTGACCTGGGACACCCTCCCCCCCTCCCAGAAACAACTGAAGGCGAGACTGCAATCACAACAATGCCTCCAGAGGTAGAGACATGGAAGCAGTCTGAGAATCTCAAACAAGACCCAGCCAGGTCCGAACCCAGGATGGAACCAGATAGGACTCCCTCCAGTTCACCAGGAACACAAATCCAGTGAGCTGGGAAAGAATTAAAACCCAGCCGAGCAGACAACTAGACTGACTGGGTGCCCACACCAACCAGTCGTCGATATTGGCCAGAACCCAAACCTGTAGCAGACACAAATGGGTCACCTCGACCTGGGTACGACATGTGAACACGCGAGGCGCCAGATTCAAACCAAAAGGAAGGGAATAAGGCGGTTAGCCAGATGTCCCACCACGAACCTAACCAGTTCCTGAACACCGGAGGATGGGAATACATTAATACGCACCCCTGAGGTTCAGGGACCCCACCCAGGCACTCGACTCCAAAAGAAGCTGGACCTGTGACAGGTTGATCATCCGAAAGGAGGGGCAAGGAAGTCAGGGGTTCAGATGGGACAAGTCCAGAATGAACTGCAGATTTGCACATTCCCGTTTCAGCATTGGAACAGGTGGGAAACCCACCTGAGGGACATGGCTGGGTCGACCACGCCCAAGCACACCCACTCCAAGATGACCTGACGGAGTGCAGGGGATGATGCCTGCCCCATCAGGCACGAACCATCCACGAAGGAGGAGGAGGAGGAGCCTCCCAATGCCATCACAGGCTAGAAAATATGACCCGAATGCCCACGAATTATGGGACCAGGCGTGATCAGAGTGAGCTTCTCCACCAAAACAAAGGGGTCTGTGCCCCCTCCAAGAGAAAACAAAGATTGTAAATAAAAGAACATAAAATAAAAGCAAGAAGCCAACTGGGGAGTAGAGCGAGCACAGCGAAGGCCAGACAGAGAAGGCACTGGAGGAAGCGCTGGCACAAAAGCTGCACCTAAGGCCCACCTCGACTAACAAAAGCTGAAGCCCTGGCACAACTACAAAACACATGCCAAGACCCAAGAAGTGCAGTCTGCAAGCCAGGAAGACCCCAAAACCCCAGAAGAGGAAAGTTTGGGGTGCACAGGATGTGACCAAAGGCTTCCAGAACCCCCAAATGGGACCCGCAAGAAGAAAACCTCCGTAACGAAACTGGAGAGCCCAAAAGGAACCCAGAAACGAACCCGGGGGAAGCCCAAACCACCACATTTGCCAGCAGAAAGGCACTACAGAAAGGAAGGGGCAAAACACATCACCCAGACCGAACCCCCTAGGTAAACAGCCAGAAACGGACCGAAAACTGAGGGATAAAAGTGTCAGAGCAAGCAGAGCTAACAGCCAGGGACACCGGGCCCAAACCCCAGGACCCATACCCAAACACAGACAGAAATTACAAAACTGGGTGAAAAACCAACACCCAAGCATTCCCAGAGGATCAGAAGGGCAGAATGCCCCAGAAGAAAGAACAAAATAGAGAAGTGGCAATGAGAGAAAAAAACCTCTGATGGAGGCAAAAAAATGCCCCTAAAATGCAAGGGCACACTCTCAGGCACATAAAAACAAACAAAGTGCAGCACTGCCCTGGCAGCCAGGTGGAGAAGCAACCTGCAGAAAGGAAAATGGCCACCAAAACAAAAGGAGACGCGGCTGATGTAAAAAGAGTCAAAATCATGCCAACAAATGTGGGATAATAAAGCAGACGAGAGGAGGGATGGGAAGGGGGGGACGAATGCCCAGAAGGCACAGATCTTATGTAGGGGGCAAACCAGCCCCAGAACTGCTAGCGGGTTTTCCCCACAGCCCTGGGAACCCGCAACAGAGGCCCCTGTGGTGGAGCTGTCCTCCAAACCCTCCACCCCTGAAGAAAAGGCAGAGTCCAGGGGAAAGGCAGCAAAGAAAGGGGCTACTGGTAGGACCTTGAAACCTCAGCAAGAGGAACAGGCTCGAATACCTTCCCCCAACCTGAATGGGGCAGCTCCCCAAAGCTGCCCGAGTCTCATCAATAACTAAATCTCACCCTGAAACCCACTGACAGTACGGAGCTGGGAACAGGAAAGAGGAGGGTGGCGAAGGGCAAACAACGCTAGCATGCAATGCGCATGCCGCCTGTACCTGAATATTAATGTTATCAGAATGGGTAACTGGAGAACATGCAGGGAACACAAAGTGCAAGACTCCAGATCAAAGGTGTCAGTGACCTAACAGGCAGCATGACAGGCAAAAACGGTGACTGTCACCCTGAGACAAGAGCACATGGCAACTTACACACTCGCACAAGGCAAGCTGGAACTCAAAAGACGCATCCATAGGTCCATCAAGCCCTAACAGGATTTTGCAGGGCCCCGTAGGCTGACTGCTGCGGGAAGCCTGGGAACATTGTTGCTAACCAGTTAGACCCAAAGCTAACAAGGGGGAGAACAAACCCTAAAATTCCTCTGACGCATACAATCACGGGGGCCAAACGGAGGGCAGGAACCAGCTGCTGCATAGGTAGCTGGCTGCGCAACACCTTGACGCCCCAACCAGCAACAATACCACTCCTTACCCAAGGCCAAACAAGGGCCACGAAACCCCAGCCGACCCCAAGAGTGGGGTAGATGCCGAGCAGCAAGAACCACCACTGAAATGGCTTCCTGAATGCAACAGAGAAGAAAACCATGACACGCAAGGGTAGTGCTCATAGGGAACTTAGGGAAGGCTGCCCTAAGCGCATGCAGCCCCAGTACACTTCAGATACACATGGCCACCCCGAACAGTAGAAGACACCACTAAGGCAAAACACTGCATTGAAAATCGAGGTCAGAGATGACGTCCGCCCTGGATTACATTAGCCGACGAATTGGAATGGCTGGGTCGCCGGCGAGAGGGGTCCGGGGCTTCCCCTCCCCCTCTTGGGAGGCATGGGGAAGGAGAGCTGTATGGATGAGCGACGCGGCGAGGGAGAGTGATGTTTGCTTGTTTGCTTGTTTCCTTGGGATTGGAGGGAGTTCTGCCTCTATGTTTGGTTTTTGGCTTCAATTTTCTTACCATATGGGGTCTATTTTGTTATGCCTACCATTCTGGGTGCCTAACCCCAGTCGATGGCAGATAAGGAAACCCCCAATCACAGAGCGGTTTTCCAGGGCCATTGCTCCCTGTGCCTCTTTGATGAAGCCAGTTTCTGGCTCGTGGACCCCGATAGGCTGAACTCCTATGACTAAATCCCTGGTCTAATGAATTACATATTAGCCCAATAGCTCCAGGGAGCCAAAGGGGCTCCCTTCAGAAAAGTTTATATCATTTACTAAATGTTGGTTAAAGCATACTTGGTAATACACTGAAATACTTTTATGCATAGCTTAGAATTAATTTGTCTAATCCATTTACAAAAACACAATATTGTGTTTATATATATAACTTAAATGCTCAGAGCTCTTATTTATCCCATCAGGTCGTGAACCACCTGTAATTGAAGTGTATCCTGAATTGAGGCAGACCATTGTTGTTGGTGCAAGTGCCCTCTTCCAATGCCACTTAACAGCTGGTATTCCAAACCCAACTGTTAGATGGGCTCGTACTGATGGTCGGCCCTTGACACCAAATACAGAAACCCTAAATGGTGGTGTTCTCAGGTATGTTGTTGTTGTTGTTATTATTATTATTATTATTATTATTATTATTATTATTATTATTATTATAATAATAATTATTATTATTATTATTATTATTATTATTATTATTATTATTATTATTATTATTATTATTATTATTATTATTATTATTATTATTATTATTATTATTATTATTATTATTATTATTATTATTATCTTACATTATATGCACTTGTTTTCATCATTATTACCCTGCTTACCATTTTTATCGGGTGAGAGGGTATCGTTCCAGAGATACGAGGGAAGATGTAGTGTGGTGGGGGGGGGGGGGGATAAGTGATTTGAGAAATGATGGTGATGGTGGAGCTTAGGAAGTTAAGAAAACAAGATTTTTCATGCACAAAAAACATTGCAAATAAACATACTGCCTTAGCCAGTACACAGCATAAGCTCACTACATAGTGAACCAAAATTTCTTGAACCATTTAAGGACACTTACAGGAATTGGATCTTGAGCCTGCCCAACCACACCTGGAATCAGTCAGGAAGACTGTGATGGAAACCAAAGATTTGTCACAATGCACAGAAAGTGGTGTACCAAATTATCTGAACCTAACCTAACCTAACCTAACCTAACCTGACTAATGGACCCATACATAGAAAATGTAAATATTTGTGAGCCGCTATGATTTATATCATATTTTTCTGATGAAGATTTTGATGTCAAAATACAATGAATTATTGAGATGACGGGTTGGATGGTCGGGGGCAATTGCCAGGTGGGGAAATAGTTTTGAGTATTAGAGTAAACTTTCTGCGGTCACTCTGGGCTGGGCTGAGCTTTTCTTCAGTGCTAACTTAGTACATGTATAATTAAGATAGGAATGTTTGAAAAGATCCTTTTAAATTTATTTTAAGTATTTAATTGCTGGTATCTTTCGCAGATTCAACCAAGTTCAAGGTGATGAAGAAGGCTCTTATACTTGTACAGCAGAGAATGATGCTGGGCTTGTAAGAGCTACAGCTGTACTGGAAATACAGTCATTACCAGTAATAAACATTCGACCTGGTCCATCACCATACACTGTACGTCAGGGAGAGAGAGTCCATTTAGAGTGCTCTGCCCAAGGTGATCCTGCTCCATCAGTTACATGGCAGAGGCTTCAAGTCAATTTCCCATCTGACATGTGAGTTATTTTTCATTACGCATTTTTTGTCTTAAAATAAAAAGCTAGTTCTCAGCTAACCGCAAGTAAATTTTAATTTTCTTGAATGCTGGCTGAAACCCATTATAATTTTATCCTTTGTTGAGCAGTGAGCATCTTTCATGCTTAGTTATTATAGTAAAAGTTTGAATATCAAACTCAGTTGGGACCTGGATCATATAGGATATCTAGATAATCTGAACATTTTGATAGTTCACTAATACTAACATTTATTTTAAAATATTAAATTAAATCAAATTATTATAGAATTTCCTCTGTTGTTTACTCAACTAAAAAGTTTGAAGTTTTGGTTGGTAACATATGCAAAATCTACCAGTTTCCTCTGTAATGTGAGATTATTCACTTGTTAAATTATTCTTTGAAAGTAATTTATCAAATGTAATAGTTTCTTTCGGAGTACCATGGACCAGAGCCAGAACCTGACCCCCTCCCTCACAGAGGCAAAGGGAGCATTGACATTTTCTGTGGGGCGCCCCTTCGGCTCCCCGGAGCATACTAGGCTGATGTGCTAATGTCAGACTTTGGCATCAGTCATGTGTATGGAGTTCTTATGGGCCTAGCAGCGACCACGAACCAGAACCTGGCCCCCCTGAGAATAGGCAAGGGGAGCAATGGCCTATAGAAACCCCCCGTGTGGTTGGAAGCATTCTATGTCTGCCATTGACCGGGTCAGGCACCCATCCGGCTTCATTTGGACTGTTCTCCGGTGGTTCATTGCTGAAACCATGAGGCTCTCTTCGGTCTTTGCCTCTTTTGGGTTGGTGACTTCGTGTGGCTCTCCAGCTGGATTCTTGGGGTTTGGCTCTCCATGTGGTTCATGTCTGGGATGTGTCTAATATCCTGGTGGACGGCCTGTCTCGGTTCCTTCGTCTTTTCACGGATTGGCCGGTCGTTGCCGACTCGTTTTGTTGGCTCTGTTGGACTACGAACTCCCGAACATGGACATCTTTGCGTCAGCATGATCTCGGCGTCTCCCATTCTATGTGGCGCCCTTTTCCACCTGCAAGGTTTTTGCGGTGGATGCTTTTCGGCAGGACTGGTCGAGGTGGGGTTACCTGTACCTCTTCCCCGGTCCAGCTGTTGCTTCAGGTTCTGGCTCGGTTGGAGTCCTTCCCATGGAGAGTAGTCCATATGGCCCCTTGGTGGCCGGCCCAGCTTTGTTTTCAGATGCTGCTTGATCGGTGTCTGAACCCATGACATTTCCCGTGGCTTCGCCTCTTTCGGCATATCAGACCAGTCCGATACGTGGCTGGTTCGGCATTCTTGGCTCTTCACGTCTGGTCTTTTGATGCGGGTGTATCACCATCTCTATGGTGATTGGGTGGCTTCATTAATGGTGTTCCACCTGCGAGCTTCGTCTCGGCGACCGTATGAAGTTTCCTGGCCCTTCTTTTTGCCATTTTCTTCGTAGGTTGTCTTCGCTTTTGCATTGGGTTGTCTTGTCCTTTCTTGGTTTTTCAGGACAGTCATTTGATGCTTCTTACTGTCGCCTCATATCATGCGGTGCTGGTGGAGCCGCTCCAGCTTGCGTTCGGGGGTGGACGTCACATCTGCCCTGTTAGATACGCTTTCTTGGGCTTTGTTTCACCTCCAGCCTGCTCATGTGCCACACTTGAGCCATCCTGGTCTTGGTCAGGGTGCTCTCTTATCTTTCCTCTCCTCGGTTTGTGGTAGCCCCTTTGGTTCAAGATTGTTTTTCAAAGATCAAATTTTGTTGGCATTGGCCTCTGGGGGTCGGGTCGGGAGGCTTCCAGCTCTCCTCCGGCGCAGAGGTTTCTGCTCTTTTGGTACTGGTGGTAGGGTTGTACGTTTACAGCCTTCTCCATCTTTTCTGGCAAAAGCTGAGACGGCTGCTTTCAGGAGGGGTCCTTGGGTTATTGATGCGTGGTTGGTTTGGGCGGGGGTGCATCATGTGTTGTCCGGTTGTGGCTCTTCGCCGCTACCTGCGTGCTGTGGCTGGGGATGTGCTTTGGGTTGATCCGGTTTTCCTTCGTTGCCTGTTCCAGGGCTCAGGTCTCCCAGGTCATCCCCCAGGGTTACTAAGTCTGCCAGTCTGGGGTCTATCCTTGCACCCATGCCATTCGGACATTTGCAGCTTTCGCTGCCATGTTTGGTAACATGTCTTCGGCTCATTTCGAGCGCGGGGATTTGGAGATCACACAGTTTCCTGGCCGCCCATTTTTTTGTGAGCGTGTCTGCTCCTGGGTGTTCTTGTTTTGCATTGGGTTGCATGTTGCAGCCTGTTGTCTCGACTTCGCATAGTGGAGTTTGTGGCGGCCGCCTCCTACGTCAGCCTTTTCTTTTCCTTCTCTTTGAGTATGTAGCTTCAGGGAGCTGTAGGGGCTCCCCTCAGAAAACCAGCGTTGAATGTAATGAAACGCCTTTTTCTGGGTAACCCCGGAGGCTCCCTGGCAACCCTCCCTCCCATCAGTCGCCGTTTTTTTCTCATTTGTTAACACTTAGCTTCTAACGAGCGGCGCGGCAGTAGTGTGTTACGTTTGCTTGTTTGCTTGTTTCCTAGGGATTGTAGGGAATTCTACCTTTTTGTTTGGTTTTTGTTGTTAGTTTCTTACAATGTGGGTTTTTTTTTTGTTATGCCTAACTTTCTGGGTGTCTAACCCCGGTTGATGGCAGATAAGGAAAACCCCCAATCACAGGGGGGTTTTCCAGGGCGATTACTCCCTGCAACCTCTCTGAAGGGGCCAAGTTCTGGCTCATGGTCCCCTGCTAGGTCTGAAATCCATAGCTGATGTCCTGGTCTACTATAACATACATTAGCCCAATAAGCTCCAGGTAGCCTCCGGTGCTTACCCAGAAAATAGCGTTTCATTAAATTCAACGCTGATTTTTTACGTGTTGAATTATAAAAACAATCCCGCATTGTCTTACAGACCCAGCCGATCAACAGATCTCAATGTTGCTGTATATGATATTGCAAGTGCCACAAAAGCTGATGAAGGAACTTACCAGTGTTCTGCAAGGAATTCTGCTGGTATGTCTGTTTTTATATTGGGAACTCTTGAGAACTGGAGACAGAACAATAAAGACAGTATAGTAATAATATATGTTGCTCGATGTTGTTTACAGTTTAAGCAGGATAAGCAGGATGTTTGTGTTGCATCCTTCTGGAGGCTAGTTTCTTTCACTTGAATTATCAGGGATTAAAACTTCAGCTGGAAAAATCACCCAGCAACCTGGCCCGGTTACTCATAATAAAGAAGTCTCTCAGAAAGTAGCTAACTGATACTCGATCTGAGCATTCAAACCTTTCCCAAGGCACCACGATTGTATCTGCGGGCAACCTGCCATTTCATTCATGTTGTCCATCACAGTGTGGTTAATAACATTTCATTCATTTGGATCATCTGGTATTGAAACTTGGGTCTGAAAAATAGGATGCTGTCACTAGCATCAGGTCAGAATGAACCCACAATATTGTGGATTGCATTTTATATGACAAGGATGAAAGGGAGCATTGCTGAAGAAGTAGAGAGGGATTGTTTCAGTAATAGAGAGAAAGCTCAAATAGTGGAAATGGTATCAATGTATTAGACAATACTGTATTTCAGTATGGATAATGTGGTGGTAGTATGAAGGGTTGAAAATAGTGCTAATATATAGTTAAATTAATGTTCTTGTAGCTGAGATAGCATTTATGCTCAAGTGAAGGAATTATAGTACAGTAATTTATAAGCAGTGATAATATTTATGTAGTATTTAAACAGAGATTTTGCTTTTCAAGTGATGTAAGTATTTGTACATTTCCTTTGATCCTATGTTTAGTTTTGTTTTAGGGAACTTTGTGTCTTTAGACAATTATATTAAGGGGAATTTTCTTATCTCACAAATTAACACTTTCGTGGCCTCTGGAGTTATACTTGGAGTGATTCGGAAGTGCGCCGTTCGTTTTGGTAGACCGCGTGGCGACACTAAAATGTTTATAATCTTTTCGGTCTGCTCACCTTAATATTCCATGTATGTATTTAAATTTGGTATCAATTTGTTTGCAAAAGAATGCTCTAGAGGAATATATATGTAAAATGTCACCAAACCCGACATGAGACCCGCACCAAATAAAAAACTATGGCAATCATTAGCCGTGAGCGTCAAACAGCACTGAAATGTTTATGATCTTTTCATGTTTATCAATCCCAGAATTGTGCTACGTCGTTAATTTTGGTATCACTATGACCGCAATAAAATTCCCTTCACGGACATATGCATATAAATGTAGAATCATGATCGGCCCACCCACAAGAGTGTGGGAAGTGGCTGAAGTGTTACCTCTTAAGGCACACCCAACGGCAGATGGGCGAAACACCTTTTGAAAAGTGTGTATTCTTTTCACTGTCCTGACCTTAATTTTCGATGTACGTACTTAAATTTTGTACCAATATGTTCGCAATAGAATGTTCTAGAACATATGTGTAAAATGTCACACAAGGATGCGTTTGACTGGCACCAAATAAAGAAACTTCGTCGATTACACTCGTCGGGTCAACATTTTACAATAGTTTTACCACGAAGATACAAGCGAACTCTGTTCTCCCAAATAGGCTATGTGACTATTAGAGAAAACGAAAATTTAATGGCAAAAATGCTGAAATTATCCCCAAGTCGATCGGATGAGAATTGGATTTTTAGAAATATTTTTTTCAATGTACCTCTTGAGGTGCATTCAAGGGAAAAATGTGTGTCCTGCTCAAGTGACATATGGGTGCTAAATTGTGCGCAATCTAAAGGCGCTCATTTTAAAACCAACACTTAAATTTTTAACAAATATTTTAATGAGTGACTCAGCGCCGCGTCGTCGGTGAGGAATCGGGAGAACATTGAGTGACAAGAGGTTCAGTCGTTGGAACGCGAAAGTGTTAATTAATTTGAATTTAGCCCTTAATTCAGTATTTTGGATCATAAGACCATAAAATTAATTTTTAGTTTTTTGAAAGTATTTTATGAATCAAAATATAATCCTATTGTTATATAACTGAAACTTGCAGGTGTTAGTCATGAGAGATTCCAGCTGATAGTTGAACAGCACAATCTTCCTGGCAATAATTTACCACCTATCACACTACCGGAGCCTTCTGCTACTGTCTTCGTTCCTTTTGGAGGATCATATGAATTTACATGCTCAGGTATGATAGGAAATGTATTGTTTTATAACTTGTGGTGTTGATATTTCATAAAATATGAATTTCAATGTCAAATCTGAATAAAATTTTAGATATGTTATAATTTGATCTATATATTACATTTAATGAAATATTGTACTGAAAGTTTAAATGTGTTTAAACAATTGTAGAATGCTGATAACTGGTTGTATATTAAAAGTAAAGGAGGTGCAAGGTGGTGAATGTGAAAGTAGGGATGCAAGACCTTACTGCATGCTAATAAGATATAAGAGGCTTCATTTTTCTTGTGTAGTTTTCTATTAGTTCTGTTATTTCTTTGGAGCTTTCCAAGTCATGATAGGCTGCTACTGAACTCTTTCTCTTTGTACCTGTAGGATATGTAAGTTATTTTCCTTTGTAAAAATCAGCTGTCAGAGCTATAAGAAATTCTCTTCTGACAATGTGTACTGCCCCTCTGTTCACATCCCTAAACATAAACACTACACATTCGTTTGTACTATTTTCACTTACATAGTCATATTCTTTAGCACTAATTTTAACTTGAAACTCTTTCTAGATGGATGTACAGTAATAGAATCCATGAACATCTCAGCAGAAATAAGTGTGTCTTTGATATTCCAAAGTCCAACTAATTCTGTGCAAACACATTATTCCATTAAAGGGAACCAGTATACAGTATTGAACCCCTTCCTGCTGATGTAAAAAATTACTCAACTTTCTGGGGGAGGGGGGAAGGGGAGCTTCGTTGGCTCCCTGGAGCTATCGAGGCTGATATGGATATATTAGATTTCTGGCATCAGTCAATGTGTATGGAGTTATAGGCCTACCGGGGACCACAAGCCAAAACCTGACTTCCTCAGAGATGCATGAGGGGCAGTGGCCTATAGAAACCCCCGTGTGGTTGGAAGCATTCTATGTCTGCCATCAACAGGGTTAGATGGCAAAATCTTACTGAAGCGACCATACGAGTCATAAATACTCATACTCCACCCAAGTAAAACAGAAACAAGCAACACTTAGTGGGCCAGCCAGAGGCTTAGGGCCCATGCAGGAATATCCCTGCAAATAAAAAAAAAGGTCAGGCACCCAAAAAGGTAAGTGTTCCCCACGAAAAACCCTATTCTGGTGAAAACATTGCTAAAAAGTACCTTGCCTGGGTTTCCCTTAGCAGAATACCACCACTAAGGGCCCTGGGAAACCCTGCTGGGACTCTGAGGTCCAATGGATGTGACCCTTGGGTCCCCTCTCTCTTTGTGCGAGTCAAAAGGTTGCTCTGTCCCCTTGTCTCAGGGTGACAATCACCGGTTGTGCCTCAGGCAGTTTCGGGGGAGTCCCCTTCTAGGGTGGTGGCAGAGGCATTTGAGCCTGGTCCTCTAGCTGGAGCTTCTGGTTCTGACCAGTGGGCTACCTTCGTTCCTGCTTTTTTTTTGCGGATCCTGCCTTTTCTTTAGAGGCAGGGGGCTTGGGGTGAGGTTCCTGGGGTGGGAAAGAGGTTGACTTGGGCCCTGTTGGACCCCGCTTGGGTTTTTTTACCATCGAAGCGGGGCTTGGTGTTACAAGGAGTGGGGTTCTCTTATTTTCCCTCCTCATACAAATTGGATTTGGCATCTATCCCTCCCTGGGTTCTGTTCCATGATCCTGATTATGCAGTTCCAGAGTCTTCCTGGTTGGCAGACAGCCCTCTTTTGTTGGAGGCATGGGAAGCGTTCTGTCGGTCCCACACGCTTGAGTGGTGGAAAGCTCATACAGTGCTGCAGGTTTTCCTGGGGGGCGATTTTGAGCATCTCATTGCATGCTTGTTTGCCCCTGCCCTTCCACAGGATGTTGGTGTGGCACAGCTTCATGTGCAGGTTCCTTCCCTTTCGGCAGCATTCGTTGCGGAGGACTTGCACGCACGTGGCCTGTTGACTTTTCGGCCTTGCGCTTCTTTTCCCTGCTCGAGCTGTCCTCGGATTGGCTTGAGGAGGATGTGGAGACGCTTGGGGTTGCCTCTGGGTCTGGTGCGTTGCCCTCGGCGGTGCATGGGTCGTCTACATTGTTGAAGCTGTTACGCCGATCCTGAGGGATGCTGTTTCGCTGTTTTTTGCTTCCTGTCTCATGTGTCGACAAGCGGTGCTCGCTTCTCCCTTGCATTCCTCTTGGGCATTGGCTCTTAGGTTGTCTTCGTCCTTTTGTCCGTTGCTGTTTGCAGTCTGCGGTTGTGCAGTATCTGCAGGCAGCTTCGTCTAGTTATCGTCCTATGTCGGACTTTTGATTCTCTGGAGGCCTCATGGGTGGCCTTCCTGGAGGGGTCATGCCAGGGTTCAGGGGTTCCTCCCATCGTGGTAGGCCAGTGGTTCCAGATTTGGTACCGGCACAGTCGTCGAAACCGTCTGTTACTAGCCGGCCAGATGATCAATCTGTGCGCCGCATTGGTTCACATAAGGGGTGTCGGACCTTTCGTGGTTCGTCCCATTGACTCGGGATATGGGAAAGAGGCTTGCCCCTGTTTGCTCACGCCTGAACCTATGATTTGTGGGCCTTTTGGGTTGTTTCGTGCAGCCTGCAGTAGCGTTGAGTGGCCCCTCCTCCTTCGGGGGGATCGGATTTGGAGGGATGGCCTCTTCTCCTGTGCTCTGTCACGTCATCTCAGAGTGGGTTCGCTTGGGTGTGGTCGAAACAACCTCATCCCTCAGGTGGGTTTCCTGCCTGTTTCCGGTTCCAAAACGGAACTGCGTGGACCTCAGGTTCATTCTGGACTTGTCCCATCTGAACCTGCGGGTTTATTGCCCCTCATTTTGGATGACTACTCTGTCCCAGGTTCGTCTTCTGTTAGAGCTGCACGCTTGGATGGTGTTCCTGGATCTCAAGGACACGTACTGGCATGTCCTGATTCATCCAGGATTCAGGGACTAGCTCGGTTTTCCTGGTGGGGCGTAAGGGTTACCGCTTTTTCTGGGGGAAGTCCCTTCGGCTCCTTGGAGCTATCCAGACTGATGTTGCTAATGTCAGACTTTGGCATCAGTCATGTGTATGGAGTTTTGTGGGCCTACTGGAGACCACGAGCCAGAACCTGGCCCCCTTAGAGAGGCGCGAGGAGTAATGGCCTATAGAAACCCCCAGGTGGTCGGAAGCATTCTATGTCTTCCGTCGACCGGGTCAGGCACCCAGAAAGATAGGCGCCCCAAAACGCCTATGGATTGCCAGCGCAGGGGTCTGGGGCTCCCCCTTCCCCCTTCCAGGGAGGGGGAAGCTGCACAGACAGGGGCGTGGAACATGACGTGTGACGTCATGCTCGTTTGCTCGTTTCTGTTTGGGGGAGTTCTGTCCACTAGTTTGGCTTTTTGTAACAATTTTCACGAGAATAGGGGTTTGTTTTGGGGCGCTTGTCTTTCTGGGTGCCTGACCCGGTCGATGGCAGACATAGAATGCTTCCAACCACATGGGTGTATCTATAGGCCATTGCTCCTCGCGCCTTTGAGGGGGCCAGGTTCTGGCTCATGATCCCCGAGCCATTAGCAATATCAGCCTGGATAGCTCCGTGGAGCCTCCGGGTCTCACCCAGAAATGGCATGTCATTACATTCAACACTGGTTTGTTACCTTCCATTCGGTTTGAATCTGGCACCTCGCGTTTTCACACTTTTCACACCCGGGTTGTGGTGGCCCGTTGGCATCTTTTAGGTGTTCGGGTTCTGGCATACCTCGACTACTGACTGATATGGACTCCCAGTCAGTTCATGTGTCTGCTTGCCAGGGATTTAGTTCTTTCCCAGCATCCTTCCCTCCCTCCGGTCTGCATTTTTTTGCATGTATTGATGTCCAGCCTCAGAACTGATGGGTGGATAGTTGACGCTGGGGTCTGGGGCTCCCGCTTTCCCCTTCCGGGGAGGGGGAAGAGCTGCGCAGACAGCGGCGCGGCGATGTGTGACATCATGCTCGTTTGCCCGTTTCTTTTTGGGGAGTTCTATTTACTTGTTCGGCTTTTGGTAGCAATTTTCACCAGAATAGGGGTTTGTTTTGGGACGCTTATCTCTCTAGGTGCCTGACCCGGATGATGGCAGACATAGAATGCTTCCAACCACACGGGGGTTTCTATAGGCCATTGCTCTTCATCCCTCTCTGAGCGGGCCAGGTTTTGGCTCGTGGTCCCCAGTAGGCCTAAGAACTCTTGTTTGCTTTGACCGATGTCTACTCTAGTTGACGTCTGTCTAGACTGAAGAGTAGACTGATGACGTCTACTCTACATAATCTAATACATTCATATCAGACCGGATAGCTCCAGGGAGCCTCCGGGTCTCACCCAGAAAGTGGCATTTCATTACATTCAACGCTGGTATTTTCATTGATATTGTTCAATACATTATCACTTGATGTTTTATTATAATACAACTGTCATACATTCAATACACTCTCACATATTAGTGTCACAATTATGCACACACAAATGTGTTCTTTTACAGGAAATTTAAAATGCATTCTGGTTTATTTTGAAGATATACATACACTCACTCAATATATACATACTTTTCTGTGGTCTCTCTTGTTTGGTCTTACACACAATGCACTCATGCTGGCCTATTGCACACTTTCTAGTTGGTTGTAAATTATCTATTATGTGTACTTGAGAGCCCTCCCTGAAAGCCAACCTGAATGTAGGAGCATGGTGCAATACTGGGTTCTGAATGGGTCTTTGTATGCTAAGAATTGGTTTGCCAAACCTGTTTAGGAGTTGTCAGAACAGCAAAACTAAACCCACAGTAATTCCGTTTACCAGCTGTTGTCACCAGATACATATTGTAACTGTTCAGCATGGAGCCCCGAACCCACCGCGCCGGCTACTCAACCCCAGTTCGTTGGCTAATACGATCTGGGGCGGTTGTTAACCCTGGCCTCAATTTCTTGGCAGTGTTTTGCCTTAGTGGCATTTTTTTGCTGTATAGTGGTGTGGTGGCCAGGTGTAACATCAGTGTACTGGGGCTGCATGCGCTTAGGGCTGCATTTCCTAATAATCATCAACAAGGTGAAATAACATTTTCTTGGTCACTTCACTGTTTTCCGAACAGACTTGACAGCACCCACCATCATGTCACATTTATCAACCAAATTCATGTTTATGTTATAGTCCATAAGACAATCTGGTTTATATATTGGTTGTTTAGCGGTTTTGTTCACCTTGCCACTGTTCACCATTGTACCAGTGTAAATGGTGGTCAACATGTTGACTTCATGCCTGTCTTTCCACCACATTGAAAGTATTTGACCAGGTTTTCTTACTTGGCAATCGCCCACTTCAATATCATTGTCAAACACTGGCATTTCCCTTCGTTTTGCCTTAACTGTGCCACACATTCCAGTTCTATTATCAAGCAAGAACCTAGTTAGCAAGGGGAGTTGTATAATAGCTATCTGTGTATAATATGTGGCCCTTGTACAGCCATGGTGCCATCAGTGTCTTCATCACACTACCTGAGAAGCCATGCTGGTCATTACCAGGAATGTCTACATTGGTACCAGAATACATTGTCATGTGTAACACAATTCTTGTTTCACAGTCACAGAGTACAAAGAATTTCAATTTAGATCTGTGGTGTTTGGAGGGAATATACTGTTTAAAGGTAACACATCCTTTGAAAAGTACAAGGGATTAATCAATTGCCAGCATCTGAGCTGGTAGGTAGAAATCTCTGAACTTTCCAGTAAGTTCATTTTGAACGTGCCTCACCTTCCAAAGTCTATCATCCTGTGCTCATCTTCATTAATTGCAAAATTAAGACACCTGAGGATTATCACATACCTGTCTCGAGACATATATTTGCCGAGCAAAGGTATTGGAACACACTGGTCTTTACTCCAATAATCTGTGAGGACATGTTTGACACAATGTTTCAACAACATACACAGTACCAAAAATATGTACATTTCACCTACATTTGTCTCCTTCCAATGCCATAATTGTGAATAATCTAATAACTCTTCACTTGCAATGAGTTCAGCCGCATATTTGTTTGTTTCTTGAAAATTTTTCTGTGAGCGGCTCATCAAAATATGCAGTAAAGAAGTCCATTTCACACAGCCTCACCAGTATCAGGGAAAAAGGTCTGTAATACCAACATCTTTATTGTCAATGGCGGGAATTTGTGGAACAAAATCTGCACCATCAATCCACACTAATGCACCTGCTGTCTTCTGAGACACAACAGTGGCACCACGGCGAGGAATCCATGGCCCAGGAGCTGAAGCACATCTATGCACAGTAGGGGCAGGAACAGAAGATGAGGGAAAACCAGTTAAACATGAGAGGCTTTGTTTCTCATTGTCTTCATGTGGTGCCGTGCAGCGCCGTTTGACGCTCTCAATTGTATACTTTTTATTGACATGACGCCCTCAATCATATATATACAATGTGTGCCGTTCAGCGACATTTACTCAAATCACATACAGTACATTGTATACTGTGTACAATATTACACTATTTAAGGGTTAAAACTCTTGAATCCCCCCCTCTTGCAGAAGTTTGTGCACTTGCTAGATTCAGTCTTTCATTACATTTCAAAGTAATTAAAATTCATTACATTTAAATTACTAAAAGCAGCTGATGGCTGTTGACTCCTATTGAAACCCCATTGTTTCAAAATTCTATTTTAGTTCTCACATTGAGTTAATACTTTTCTTAACAGGTCAACCTGAAAGCAACATCATTTTCGATTTCAAACGTACTGATGGACGACCATTACCAGAGGGTGCACGCGTTGATAATGATGTTTTGTATTTAACTAATGTTGACGAATCAGCATCAGGAGAATATGCATGTGTGGGTGTTGACCACATTTCTGGCAATATTCTCTTTACTATCTACTCTGCCATTGAAGTTTTCGGTGAGTAAACATTGTTGTTGTTCAGGTACTCTATTAAATTTTGTGCATCTTGCCATGTTATTTTTATGTTACATTGTTACTGAATATGTTTTTATTGATAATTGCCAATTTAAAAAATTGAGTGGCAGTTGTAATACTTCTTATTTGGTGTTGCTGACGTGTGTATTGTCTTTCCCATGTGCTGCGTCCTTCAGGAGACCCTTGCGCTCCAAGAGGTACACTTCCCTAATTTGGGTTCAAACAATACCTTATGTAAAACAACTAAATTGTAATATCTTTTCTAGCCTAAAATATGTTTGTTCTGATTATTCTCAAATTAATATCCATGAGTAAAATTATAGTTCCTGGGATTTTCACAAAAAAATGTATTTGCATGCTTATTCACTGTCAATTTTAACCTTCACATCAAAATTCCTTTGTCTCATCTCTGGCATGAATAATTTTACATTAGACATTTTCAGGTTTTATTTATATGAAGAATATAAACATAACAAGCGAAATAAGAGTATTAACTCTTAGGCTGCGGACATCGTCCATTGTTGATTCACTTGGTAATGAGGTTATCATCATATGAAGACTTAAACAATAATAATCTATGTTTTACATATATGATGCAAATTTAGATATAATAGGTCTACTGTATGTGGATGTAATAGAGTTTACCTTGACCAATGAAAAAATCCTGCTACCATTTCATGGTATGAATACGGTTATTGTCACAAATGTTACTAAGGGAATGTGGTCATTGTCATATGATGATTTAACACTTTGGCATCTTGATGACATTCTCGGAGTCATTAAAACAATACAGTAGACGTATGGTGCAACATGATGTTAACGCCATCAACCATTAAAATACAGTGGTAGCTCAGTTTTCGTATTTAATCTGTTCCCAGAGACTGTACGAAAACCAAACCGAATTTTCCCATAAGAAATAATGCAAGTTAAAATTAATCCGTTCCACACCCCCAAATATATTAACTAAAAAATACATTTTATAGAGACTAATTCTCTTAAGTACCTTACCTTTATTGAGAACTCTTGTTGGTATATGGAAGACAGTGAGAAGGAGGGAGAAGAAGAGGTTTTAGTGTTTGGAAGGGAAGTCCCCTTCCATTATAACAGTAGTGATGACATTTATGGGGTACTTTCTCTCTTATGTTTTGCAGGCATACCATTAGAACCTGGTTGTGGGTCACTGCTTGCTTGTCTTACTAAGAATCTGTCTATAGACACTTGGTTTTCCTTACGATTTACACTTGTCTGTAGTGAGACATCTCATTGCCTCACTATGATTGATCTCTTGTTTTCCTCTATTGTCATCCTCACAACTATCTTCTTAGGTTGAACATTACCACTGACTTTCTTGGGACCCCATGGCATGATATATAATAAGAACTTCTATGTTCAGACACCAATAAAGCACAAATTTCTCCATTAATTTAAATGCAGTTTTTAAATTGACCAGAGTGGCACAAGATCCTCTTACTATTATATAGTTCTCTGGTGACAGTTAACTTTGCTATACTACTCTCTGATCTCTTGAGTGTTATAAGATGTGGTGAACCTGTTTTAGCACCTATTAAAAGTGCTAAATGTTCTTAGTTTCTCACTATGGTGTGAAGTCATTTGCATATTAAGGTTATGTTTCTTAATTTTTAACTAATTTAATTGAACTTTGTTAATCATTGCTTAATTATTCATCTGAATTTTAGGTTTTCTATAATAATATATGTTTCTTTTATTGAATTAAACAATGGATTACCTGTAGCTCGAGGTATGAAAAATGTTGTATTTTGTATATTACAATATGTTATATATATACTGGAGCTGTATATTTTTCACTTGTGCTTATTCATTATCACTAATAAAGTAATTGGTATTTCCTCTTTGCTAGATATATCTTAACAGTGTTTGCAATGTTATTTTTATAACAAAATCCAAACTTTGTCTCTGTTCATTACAAAATAATTATATGTACAGTATTTTGAACTCCCTAAATTATCCCACAGCACCTCCGAGGATCACCTTACAGCCAGCTCTACAAGTTGTAAAGCCTGGACAAAATGTTCGCATTCACTGCTCGGCCACTGGTCAGCCTCCAATCACGATAAACTGGTCCAAAGCAACAGGCTTTATGCCTCCTTCAGTTGTTATCAATGGAGGTGAAATAATGGTAAGATTATGTTACAAGGAACTGAGCCTTAAATTGATTGTAATTTGTTTAACAATTATAGGTTTGTTTCATACTCATTTAAATTCCAACTGTTTATACAGATGTTGATACATCTAAATGTTTATATATCATTACCCATCACCAACATTGGTCTGTTCGGCAGTTCCGTGGAATTAAGACTTCAGATGCAGGAAGGTACACATGTACAGCCACCAACAGTGCAGGCACAACAATGTCCTCCGCTGAAGTGATTGTCAATGGTTAGTTCTATGTTTCATTCAATATGATCTACTAATGACTAACAATTGTTTTATATATGTGTCATATCTTCAGTTTTTATTCAAAGATGCAGCTTATACAGTTCCAAAATATGGCATTAATATAATACATAAAATTTCTATGTATATAATGCCAATAATAGATATTCTTCACGTCCTTAGATATTGTTTATATAGTTGAATGGCAAATGTTGTTTTAAATGTTTCCATAACTAGGGGAGTTAAATGTTATAGGGGTGAGATAGTAGGGAGGGATTGTGTCTTTGACAGCGCGGGACCCACACTGCAGTGTCACTTGATGGCCTTTTTACTTTCTTGACCTCATTAGCTTTTCAGTTTTGCAATTATCTTCCATTATCTGTCTTTCTGAGTTTTCCTGTTTCTTTTCCTCAATATTCTCACTTGTACATGCTTGCTGAGGCAATTCTCATTTCTTACTTTGTAAGGAAGTGTTACATATTTGTTCACCCTTGCACAGTACATTTTGTGTCTTACGGTCTATAAAACTTAAGTGCATTAGGCTTTTTGTACTCTATCACTCCACATTTCATTCCATTGCCTCATTTTTTCCTCACTTCTTTCACTCGTGCTACATAGTCTCCCCAGCTTGGTGCCTTTATTTAATAATTACTTCTTTCATTCATATCCCATCTCTCATATGCTTTATCCTTGCTGTGCACATCCCACATACTTTCATAAGCTGCTTTTTCTTTTTAGATCTAATTTTCACTGGTTATAGTGTTGATTAGTCTGTCTCTTACCGTTCCCAAGGATTGCTTCCATATCTCAGGGCTAGGAGTAGTATACTGTACTATCTGTGTCCTTTTTAACGCCTTCTTTTATTACATAATTTACCTTTGCTACTACTCCTCTCTCACTCACTAATCTCTCTAATTTAACCTCCTATGCTCAGAATCTAACCCCTGCCCTCACCTATTTCAAACTTAATACCTCTTTTAAAAGGAAAGTTATTTAGTGAAAGACTGAATCGAGGTGGAGAAAGTATATTGGGCCATCAAACTGTACTTCATTGGGAATGGGGGGTATATATATATATTCTTATTCCATGGGCAGTTGAGGTCAATTAGTCTTAATTCATAAAATTTTTAACTTTCAGTGTACTCAGTTTTGCCATTTTTTACAAGGATGTACGAGTTCTGTATTATTTTCATTCTATTTTCATACCTTATAATACTTCTTACATGCCACATAAAGGAACACTTCCTCTTGTTGGGGAAGAAGACCTCGAGGAACTCCTGTCAGCTAAAGGTTCTGGTTATCTAACAGTTTCAGCATGTTCTTAAGAGCTTTGTTTGTACTCTCTGTATATGTTAAGGACTTGTTTACATCATATTTTATACTCTACTGTATGTATATATTTTTTGTAAACAAACAGCATGTTTTCCGTACTGTATATTTTTTTTGAGGAGGGAAATCATTAGAAATATTTTTATTGCTCCAGTAACCAAGCCTGCGGACAAGCCTGAAGTAGTTCCACTGAATCCTACCAAAATTCCTAACCAAAATTTTGGTGGTATTGGGGTCACTCAAGATTTTGTTTATGAATATTCTGGGGAGGATGATAGTGATTCGTCTTCAACTCCCGATGAAGGCTTCTACCTGAGCATGGGAGCGGAATTATCCTGTAAATTTGAATGCCCAGACCACCAGACTATATGTCTTACTGACTCTCAAATGTGTGATGGGAAAACAGATTGTCCAGATGGTTCGGATGAACAGGACTGTCTGTTTGATGACCTTATGGCAAGTTAGTACCTGCCTTGTAGTGTGGTTTCAAACGTGTTTTCCTTTTATTTTTTGGTGTGTTATTTTTTGGTGTGTTAAGTGTGGCAGGGTCATCCATGTTTTATGTATTCTGAACTGATTACAGTATTTGCTTATGTGTGTGTTAATATGAAAATAAAAATGTGTTATTCTTTGTCAACATTCTGCTAGCTGGTGGTAGCTTAATTGTACATATTTGTTATATTACTTTGAACAATTCTTATCTGCCCTAATAATCATATGGTTTACTTCTATGTAGAATAAACAATTTTCTTACCATTTTCATATAAAACAACATACAGTGGAACACTAAATACTTTTATCTGATATCTTAGACATTTCTTGTCTCTTACTGCAAAACCTGCATACTTTAAACTCTATTCACTGTATTCCTTGAGTCTGGGGCTACACCTACCTAGACACCAGAAAACAGTCATGTTTTTGGGGCTTTGTTGAATATAGTGATAAATTAGAAACATAAGAAGTTGGTAATGGTGAAAATTTTTAACCCCACCTCTACAGCACCTTGATTTTGGTCCTGTTCTTATATTGGGTAGAGTGTTGCTACAAATTATTTGCTTATATTTACAAAGACAGCCATTGAAATGAGCATATAGTGTGTGTGTAATTACATAAGTGTAATTACAGGATGAGAGCTACGTTCGTGGTGTCCCGTCTTCCCAGTACTCTGTGTCATATGACACTTTGAAACTACTGACAGTTTTGGTTATCCACCATTTTCACACTTAACTTGTTCCAACCGTCTACCACTCTCTGTTTGCAAATGAAAACTTCCTAATATTTTCTGTGGAGAGCCCTTTCGGCTCCCCGGAGCTATTCTGGGCTGATGTGTATTTATTAGACCGTGGCAACAGTCAATCGATTGAGTTTTGGCCTACCGGGGACTAGCGCCAGAAGTTGGCCCCCCTCAGAGAGGCATGAGGAGCAATGGCCTATAGACATCCCCGTGTAGTTGTAAACAGTCTATATCTGCCATCTACCAGGTCTGGCACCCATAAAGGTAGGAATCCCAAAACAAACTACAGATTGTGAAAAATTGCTAATCAAAAGCCAAACGAGCAAACAGAACTCCCCAATCAGAAAACAAGCAAACAAGCATAACATCACCACAGCCGCCGTGCCGCTGTCTGTGCAAATCACCGAGTGGGGGAAGGAGGGGGGGGGGTTCCAGACCTCTCGCACCAGCTGCCCAACCCCAGTTCAGAGGCGGTTGTGTTTGGTGGTGGCCAATCGAATCTGGCTCCATTTTTTTGAGCAGTGCTGGGTCGTCTCTCGGCTGGGGCTTTGTGACCAGTGCTCACCAGGCCGGCCGGGGACGGTGGAGTCTGTCCTTCTGTTGGGCTCACAGCATTGTTCGGGATTTCACGGTTATCTGGTTTGCACTTTGGAGGGTTCAGGTCACTTGGGGCTCTCCCGTCCGGCTCCATTCGGACCGTTCTCTGGTGGTTACTTGCCGGAACTGCGGGGGTTCTCTTTGATCTTTGCCTCTTTGGGGTTGGTCCCTTCGAGTGGCTCGTCTGCTGGACTGGCTCGTCTTGGCGACAGTATACAGTTTCCTGATGTTTCTTTTTGCTTTTTTCTCTTCGTAGGTTGTCTTCTCTTTCGCATCGAGTTGTGTTGTCATTTTTTGTTTTTTCAGGACCGTTCTTTGATGCTTCTTACTGTCGTCTCGTATCGTGCGGCACTGGCAGAGCCGCTCCAGCTTGCTTTCTGGGTGGACTTCACATCTGCCACGTTCTGTATGCTTTCTCGTGCCTTGTTTCACCTTCGGCATGCTCATGCGCCGCCTGAGCCGTCCTGGTCCTTTCCCTCGTTCCCTGTTTCAGGGCTCGGGTCGCCCAGGCCATCTGTAGGGTTTTTAAGTCTAATGGCCTGCGGTCTATCCTTGCACCTGTGCCATTTGGACATTGGCAGCCATGTTTGGTAACATGTCTTGGGCTCATTTCGGGTGCGGGGATTTGGAGGTCGCACAGGTTGCTGGCCACCCGATATTTTGTGAGCATGTCTGCTCCTGGGTGTTCTTGTGTTGCTTTGGGTCGCAGGTTGCTGCCTGTTGTCTCGACATCGCGTTGAGCAGTTTGTGGCGGCCGCCTCCCGGGTCAGCCCTTTCTTTTCCTTCTCTTTGGGTCCCTGAACTTCCAGGACACATACTGGCACATCCTGATTCATCTAAGGTTCAGGGACTGGCTCGGTTTCGTCATGGGGCGATGAACTTGCTACTTTCGTTGGCTTCCATTCGGCTTGAATCTGGCACCTCGCGTATTCACATGCTTTACGCAGGTCGTGGTGACCCATTTGCTTCTGTTAGGGGTTTGGGTTCTGGCTTACCTTGACGACTGGCTGGTCTGGGCTTCCAGCCGGTCTGCATGTCTGCTTGCCAGGGATTTGGTTCTTTCCCTGCTCGCTGGGTTCAGGTTCTTGATGAACTGGAGGAAGTCCCATTTGGTTCCCTCTCAGGTTCAGACTTCGCTGGGTTATGTGTGGGACTTTAGGACTGCTTCCTTGCCTCTCCTTACAGCGGCGTTGGTTTGGCTGCAGTCCTGCTTTTGGCTGTTTTTGGAGGGCGCCCGTGATCACTCGTCGGTTGTTCAAGCAGCTGTGCAGGAGTCTGAACTTCGCCATGCTGGTCTACCTGTCGGGTTGGATCTGGCTTCAGCGGCTGTTCTGGTTCCTTCGGGGACGTCCCTTCTGCTGCTCTCACAATCGCTAGGTTTGGACCCCGGAGGTCTTGTGTCGGCTGCTGCGTCGCTGGTTTCCTCTGGGTTTTTCGGGGTTCAGTGCCGTGGTGCCTTCCCGACCCCTTGCTCGATACGTTCATGGATGCGTCATCTCTGGGTTGGGGTTTTGTGACCAATGCTCACCAGTCCGGCCAAGAACGGTAGGGTCTGCCTTTCCGTCGGGCTCACAGCATGGTGCGGGAGTTCGTGGCGGTGTGGTATTTATTCACTTTGGAGGGTTCAGGTCACTCACGGACCGACGATTCGGCTCCATTTGGTCTACTCCCTAGTGATTCATTGCCTGAACTGAGGGGGTTCAATGTGGTCCTTGGCTCTTTGGGGCTGGTCGCTTCGGTTGACTTGTGCTCCGAGTTCTCGGTGCTTAGCTATCCTGGCAGTTCACATTAAGGGGGTGTCCAGCATCCTGGTGGATAGCCTGTCCCGGTTCATTCCCCTTTCCACGAAATAGATGGTCAACGCCGACTCCTTCCATTGGCTCTGTCGGACATTCGGGTGCCCGGATGTGGGCTTTGTGTCAACTTCACCAAGGAGTCTTCTGGTATATGCGGCGCCCTTTCCCGACTGCGAGGCTGTCGAGGTCGATGCCTTTTGACTGGACTG
Organism: Procambarus clarkii; assembly: GCF_040958095.1. Lineage (NCBI taxonomy): Eukaryota > Metazoa > Arthropoda > Malacostraca > Decapoda > Cambaridae > Procambarus > Procambarus clarkii. The sequence continues at coordinate 18,160,803 of NC_091216.1, read as the reverse complement.
GTCGAGGTGGGTTAACTATTCCTCTTCCCACCATTTCAGTTGTTGCTCCAAATCCTGGCTCGCTTGGAGACTTACCAGGGTAGGGTAGTCCTGTTAGCCCCCTGGGTGTCCGGCCCAGCCCGGTTTTCAGTCGTTTGGTGCTCAGTGTCTGAACCCGAGGGTTTTCCCACGGCTCCGCCTCTTTCAGCAGATTGGTCCAGTCCGGTAAGTGGCTTGTTCGATCCTCCTCCGCTCTTCGCGTCTGGTCATTTTGACGTGGGTTTATAAACATTTGTATGGTGATCAGGTGGCTTTGTTGATGGTGTCCCACCTGAGAGTTTTGTCTCAGCGGTAGTATGAAGTTTCCTGGTGGTCCTTTTGGCACCTTTTGTCTCTTCGTAGGTTGTCTTTGATTTCTGAGCGGTTTGTTTTGTCGTTTCTCTCTCTCGGTTAGTGTACCGTCATCTTATGCCGAATACTGTTACTTCATATTTTGCATCGCTGGCGGAGTCGTTTCTGCTTGTGGTTGGGGTGGATGTCACTTCTCCTTTGTTCTACAAGTTTTCTCAGGAGTTGTTTCACCTCCGGCCTGCTCATGCACTGCCTGAGCTGTCCGGGTCTTTAGAACGGGTGCTCTCTTTTCTCTCTTCCCCTCGGTTTGTGGTGGTCCCTTCAGTTCAGGACTGTTTTTCCAAGACTCTTTTCTTGTTGGCAATGGCCTTTGGGAGTCGCGTCAGGGAGCTTCATGCTCTCCACTGGCGCAGGGGTTTCTGCTCTTTTGGTCCTGGTGGTCGGTTTGTTCATTTGCAATTGTCTCCTTCTTTTCTGGCAAACAATGAGACTGCTGCATTCCAGAGGGGTCTTTGCATTGTTGATGCTTGGATGGTTCGGCTGGGGGTGCATCATGTTTTGAGTTCAGTTGCAGCTCTTCACCATTCCTTGCATGCCTCGGCCTCCGTGGCAGGGGACACGCTTTGGGTTGACCCAGTTTCCCTTCTTCTCTGTTCCTGGGCACAGGTCTTCCAGGTCGTCTGCAGGATTATTTGGTCTGGTCAGCCTGCGATCTATCCCTGTGCCCATGACATTTGTAAGTTCGTGGTTTTGACTGATTTTTTTGGTAATGTCCTGGGGTGACATTCGGCCATGGGGCTTTTGGAGGGTGAACATAGTCCTGGCCACATGATACCTCGTTCATGTTCCTGGCCCTTCTCGGGTGTGTGTAGTCTTGGGTCACAGGTTGCAGCCAGTTGTCTCAACTTCGAGTTGATGAGCGAGTATCGGCTGCCTCCTGGGTAAGTCCCTCGTTTCCTTTATCTTTGGTTAGGTAGCTCCGAGGTGCTGACGGGGCTCTCCACAGAAAACCAGCGTTGAATGTAATGAAACGCCATTTTTTTAGATGAGACTCGGAGGCTCCCTCACATCCCTCCCTCCCTCCCTCTTGTCGGTGTTTTTTTGTATTTCTGTTTTTGATAGTCGGCTTCTGAACTGGGGTTGGCTAGCCGGCGCGGGAGGTCCAGGACTTCCCCCCCTTTCCCCTCCTGGGGAGGGGGGAGTTGCACAGACAGTGGCACGGCGCTGTAGTGACTTCATGCTTGTTTGCTTGTTTTCGATTGGGGAGTTTTGTTTGGTGTTTCGACTTTCGGTTTGCAATTTTTAACCAGCTGTAGTGTGTTTTGGAATTCCTATCTTTCTGGGTGCCTGACCAGGTAGATGGCAGACATAGACTGCTTACAATTACAAGGGGGTGTCTAGTAAGCCATTGCTCCTCATGTCTCATCTGAGGGGGCCAGGTTCTGGCACTCCCCAGTAGGCCTAAAACTCCATCGATTGACTGTTGCCATGGTCTAATATATGCATATCAGCCCGGTATAGCTCCTGGGAGCCTCTGGGTCTCACCAAGAAAATGGCGTTTCATTGCATTCAGTGCTGGTTTCACAGATCTAGATAAAGACTATGAATCCAACAATCTCTCCTATAGAATCTCTGAGACTCTATGATAAAAACTAAGTAAATTTGTTACACAGGATCTTCCTATTTGAAAACCATACTGCCTGTCTGTTATTACATCATTTCTCTCCAGGTGTTCTATCCATTTAGTTTTAAAAGAAAAAATACACAGTGCTTGTCAATTAAATGAGTCTACAATTTAGAGCGTCTTCTCTGATTTTTGTAGATTGGAACCGTTTGCCTTTTTCCATATATATATCTGTTAAGACTCCTGCATACATAGATGTCTGGAATATCAGTTGATGTGGAATACTCAGCTCAATTGCATATTCTCTCAGCACCCAAAGTGAAACTCCATCTGGTCCAACAACTTTATTTCTTCTCAGCTATTTGAGTATTTTTTCCATTTCATTTCGAAACACCTATGTACTCTATGGTGTTCTCTGGAATTGACATTGTGTCTGGTTCTCTGAAACCTCATTTTGAACAAAAACTCGTTGGAACTACTGTATTCATTTCGTGTTTCACATATTTCTTTTTCTTTCTCTGTCATTCTGTTCCCCATTCTCAATCTCTGGATTTTATTTTTTACATGCAGCATACTTTTAATGAATTTATTGAAAAAGCCTGGTTTGGATTTTACATATGCCTGCTACCCCTTTCTCAAAGTTCCTTTCTTCCTCTCTCCTCACTGTTGTTTCTTGCTCTTTCCTCTTTCTATATTGTACCCATTTTCTTGTGTTTTCCTCCCTCTCACTCTAACAATTTCTGTTGAACCAATTTTTTTCCAGTTCTGCATCTCTGTTGGTATAAATTTTTTGTGTCCTTCGTGTATTTCACAGAATTTGTACTTCATACAGTACTTCATACAGTACTTCATTTACTTCCTTGCCTAGCAATAAGTCTTTCCAATGAAGCTCATTATATTATTTGCTAGGTTTCCCCATAGTGTCCTTTCTTGAAATAGAATTGATTAACTGTTACAATATCAGCATTCTCCCCCATTCTTCTCTAGATTGTATCACATTGCATATTTTATCTACAAGAGGACATGATTGCTTCTTCTCTAGGAAGGAAGAAACTGAATGTCAAATATCTCATCTCTCATCTGGAATATTAAAACCAGCATTGAAAGAACATCTCTTTTCCTCATTCTTGTAGTATGTCATTACCTAAGTGTAATTACTGTATGAGAGCTATGCTCACGGTGCCTCATCTCCCCAGAACTTGTCATAATTACTGATGGTTTTGGCCTCTACCACCACTTATTCCAAATGACTACCACCCTGGGAAGGTGAATTTTTTAATATTTTGTCGACAGCTTTGTGCATTTAGCTTAAATCTACGACCTCTTGTTCTTGAAGTTCCAGGTCTCAGAAATTCTTCATCAGTGTTGTCAATTCCCGTTACTATTTTGTATGTGGTGATCATATCGGCTCTTTTTCTTCTATCTTCTAGCTTTGATATATTTAATGCCTCATACCAAGTCTGGCCTCGGGCCGGGCTTGGGGAGTGGAAGAACTCCCAGAACCCCATCAAGCAGGTATCAAACTTTACAGTCTCCATGATGTAGTGGTAAGAAGTTCACCTGGCGTTCCACGAGCACTTTGTCATGGGTTCGTATCCTGGCCAGGGAGGATTTACTGGGCACAAATCCTTAACTGTAGCCTCAGTTTAACTCAACAGTAAAATGGGTACTTGGTTGTAAAATCGATTCTTCGTGGGGGTCGTATTCCAGGGACCATAGGATTAAGGACTTGCCCGAAACGCTACACGTACTAGTTGCTGTACAAGAATGTAACAACTCTTGTATATATCTCAAAAAAAAAAATAATAAAGCAGGTAAGCCTCTCCTCGTAGTTCTTGTCTTTCAGTTCTGGAAGCCATTTTGTTGCATAACTTGCACCTTTTCGAGTATGCTGATGTGCTGCATAACACTTTCACGCCCCGGGCGAACACACAAAAAACTTGAGTTCATGCTCCTGGCGGTGCGGGTGAGCGTGTGGTGACACTGAAATGTGTGTACTCGTTTCAGTTTTCTCACCTTAATTCTCGTGCTACATCATTCGTTTTAGTATCATTGTGTTCGCAATAGAATTCCCTACAGGTGTATATGCATATAATGTCCAAAAGCCCGGCGTGAATCTCCACAGCAAAGCCTAAAGTTGGCAAAAATTACCCGTGACCACGCAAAATCAATACAATGTGTATATTCGTTTCAGTTTTCTTGCCTTAATTCTCGTGCTATGTCGTTTGTTTTGGTATCATCGTGTTCACAATTAAATTCCCTGCAGGGGTATATGCATATAATGTCCAAAAGCCCGGCATGACTCCCCGCAGCAAAGCCTAAAGGTTACTCGTGATCAAGCACCAATTGGCATGCCGCAGCCTAATGTATATACAGTACTCGTTCAGTTTGATAACATCAATTTTCATGTTACGTCTTTCATTTTGGTATCAAATTGTTCGCATCATAAAGGCACATATTTTAAAACTAATCCCATAATGATAGAGCAATAATTGGAATTTTAACAAATATTTTAATTTTGGATGCTCATCATCACAAAATTATTTATATCTTTCCAATGTTCTGACATAAATTTTTGTGTTACATCTTACATTTTGGTATCAAATTGTTCACAATCTGAACATGCACATTTTAAAACTAGTCCCATAATAATAGCACAATAAATAGAATTTTAACATTGTAAAATTTGGACGCAAAAAGTATTTATAATCTTTTCAGTGTTCTGACATCAATCAATTTTATAACAATTTTCGTGTTACATCTTTCATTTAGGTATCAAATTGTGCGCAATCTAAAGGCGCTCATTTTAAAACCACTCCCAGATTGATCGGATAAAATTTACATTTGTAACAAATATTTTAAAATGTGGATGGTGCTCGCATCTTCGGATTGGACTCGAGAGAAAAACGGTTTACTCCAGCGGTGTTAACGGAGATTGAAAGTGTTAAGATATAGTCACCCTACAACTTTGGTCTCACCAAGGTCATGAACAATTTATTTAGTATTATGCCATCCATGTTTAGTTATTTATTTATTTATACCCATATATACAAGAGTTCTTACATTCTTGTAAACCCACTAGCATGCATAGAGCTTTTTAATTTTCCTCAGAATACAGCCCACCAAATCATTTAACAACCAGGTACCCATTCACTGCTGGATGAACAGAGGCTACTCTTAAGGATTGGTGCCTGGTCTATCCTCCCCGGCCCAGTTACAAACCCAGGTCAAAGCGCTTGTGAAGCACTGGGCAAGTGCTTTACAACTGCACAACAGGGACTGTATTATTTAATGCATTTTAAATGTATTTAAAAGCATTTCTGGAATTGGAAAGTGTAGCATAAGCTCCTTGCACATTGTTCTTTATGTGGTCTTTAAGTGACAGTTTTCTATCTGGAACCACCCCTAGATCTCTTTCTTTATCAGAATTCTTTAAATCTTGTAATTACCTACGTGTAGTTACAGAATGAGAGCTACGTTCGTGATGTCCCGTCTCCCAGTACTGTACTCTTTATTGTATAACGCTTTGAAACTACTGATGGTTTTGGCCTCCACCACCATCTCACTTGTTCCAATCGTCTACCACTCTGTTTGCAAAAGAAAAATTTCTAATTTTTTTTTTGGCACCTTTGTTTCCTTAGCTTGAATTTGTGTACTCTTGTTCTTGAAGTTGCCGGTTTCAGGACTTCCTCTTTGTCAATTTGGTCGATTCTTGTTAGTATTTCGTAAGTGGTAATCATATCATCTCCTTTTACATGACACCAGTATCCACCTAGCTTCCATATACACAACACAGTTTGCATATGTCTGTGTGTGACTACATTCTCCAATAACTGGAAATGAATAATGAAATTGGCTGTGGTACCTACGAGTGGCTATTATTATAATATGTCCTGTAAATGATAATTCACAATGATCATTGAAGACTTGGTTTTGTGAAGTGGTGGGATGCTACTGTGCTGCAGTGTGGTAGTGCTTGTTTATCTATGATATATAGTGTGAATGACACAATTATATTGTATCAATTACATTGAATGATATTTATCTATGATATATAGTGTGAATGATGGTTAATAGACTAGTGATTCGCTTTTTGTAATATATAAACCCTAACCTTCTATCACAATATATTCTCCTTTTCTGAGTTATTCCATTCAGATGCTTTCTAAGGCAAGCACACTAAATGTCCTATTGGACAGGATCACAACAGTGAGGGCACTGACCAAGGAAGCAGCAGGGATTTCTTTAAATATTCCTATGCCTGGTAACACCCAGCACATAGGTTCGAACCCTCATCACGGCTCATGTGGATTTGTTAAAGGTTCCTTTTGGGTCACACCTGGTGCTAGGAAAGCACTGGAGAGAAGCACAGTTCAACTCAGTAGTTTTAGAAAATTTCGTCATTGGCCATTGAGAGGCCCTACTAGACTTCACAGGGATTATTAAGTGGTACCCTGATCAAACTACAATCTACTATCTGCCCATTTCTTGTGACCACCACCTGATTGCAGCACCAATGCCAAAACCAAGTTCCCGGTTTCAAAACTTATCACATGCTTCCTGACTTTTGTGATGTTTAGGCAGCCTCAAGACTGGCTGTGGTTAAATGCCTTGTTTCATTCTTACATATCTTAAATTCACACGCAGTACTTGAATGCTGTGTACTTTCTAAGGCTGTATATATATTTTGAACACCTTGTATACACGTTGTGACTGTCAGTAATCCAGAATTTCCGTCTATATTCTCATTTGGTTTGTGCTTCAATTGTCAGTTCCTCCACTTGCAATTCCCACTTCAATTCCATTACCTAGGTGTTTTGTTTGAGGATTAGGCATTTTTATTGAGTGCTCCTTGTTGGTCCACTTGGATTAGTTTTGTTTTTTCCCTAATATCTGGCCTTGCTTAAGGTGCTTGTATTTTTTTAGTTATGAACTACCCTTGTCTTTCCTTGCCCTAAATTAGCTATCATTTTAGTTAGGATCAGTAAGCAATTCTTACCCAGGTCCCTAGACTTTTATTTCTACCCAATCGTAATGAGCCTAGATTCTGCTGTATATGAACCATGAAACACAGTCTCTGCCCCTTTTATTCATGAGTTTCACATTGCCGTACTTGACCAACACTTCTGTTGTCACTGTGGTGGTTTCACAATTATGGAATTCGCAATTCTTTGCATGGTGCAGAATAGAGGATTCTCATATGGTATAATTACCCTGACAGCTATCCTCTATTTATTATAATGATTAAATAAGGAAGGCTTACCTTGAGGTGCTTCCGGGGCTTAGCGTCCACGCGGCCCGGTCGTCGACCAGGCCTCCTTGGCTTGTACATACAAATTATCAATAAGGTATACAGTATTTTAGTCTCCGAAATTTCCCACGTTGGACTCGAGGTCAATATTACCTTCCTAGACCATTTTGCTCCCCAGTGGGATTCTGCAGCATCTCTCTTGACTCTTACATTTGCAGATCTGTGGCTTCTGATCTTTTGCCAAGGCATTATTGTTGAACACCAGCTGTTCCGGGTAATTACTAAAGTGTAGTTACAGGATGGGAACTATGCTTGTAGTGTCTCGTCTTCCCAGTACTCTGTGTCATATAACACTTTGAAACTACTGTTGGTGTCAGTCAGAATTTGACTGGGTTTGAGGCTGGGGACTTGGTGGTGTTTAGGATGCTGCCTTCTGGTGATATGGGGAAATGCTGCTGGATGAAAAGTTACTGTTTGATCAGTGTGATTCTTGGCAATTCATATGATACCATGTAGGGTTTGGAAAGGCTCTTCAATATTTTTAAGTAAATTTTCTGTAATCATTCTTTTTTTTATTGAACTTTTAATCAGTTCCTTCCTAGTACTGTATCATATATATCTAAGAAGGGATGTTAGATAAGGTTCCTGTTATGCCAGTAGACTGTCATCTTCACTGCTGTGATGTACCTGTCCAGAGGGCAATGAGTGAGCTTGCTTTATGGAGCATATAAGTGTTCTGCTTATAAAGTAGCTTTGTGCTTTTCATGTTCATCTTTCTGCTATTTCAATTTTTTCATACATAAAATGCACGATGATTTGGCTATGGGTTTCTGATACAAATTATCATATTAACTTTGTAAAAGTAAAACATTTTCTTAATATTTGGTTAATTATATACTTTTGTGAAATGTATATAATTCCTAAACTTAATTATGAACTTTTAATATCTCTTAAGCCCATGCTTTATTTACTGATTCAATATATTTTGTTATATACAGTTATCAGATTTTTTAAATAGTTTTTAGACAAATGCTATCCATTAAAATGTTAGTTGAGGAACATTGACTGCAGAATATAATTGTTTGTTTGAGCAACTGAATAAAATTGACATACTCTATTCAAGGTATATTCAAGGCTGTGTGGCACCACTAGCTTTGATTCATTAGTGATTGAGAGGTTATGTTTTACTTTAGATTAATTTAGTGTAAAATATAAATAAGGAAACATTAACAAAAGGGAAAATTTCAATTTGTTTTAAACTCATATTAAACCAAGTTGCTCATGTATTATACTAGGATTTACCTTCAGAAACTCTTTCAAATATCATAATTTGTGATAACATTTCATCGCAGCATTTAAATAATACCACACTAATTATCACACAGTAAATAAGTAGTGCTTTCAAATAACATCTGTTAGCTGTTATATTAGATGTCTACTCTTATTTTTCTCTTAATATGCCTTTTAAATTAACAGTTTAGTAGATTGCATGCAATTATCAGAAGAATTAAGCCTCAAGGTTTCTTCCATGATTCTCATCTCTATAATGTGTATAGAATGAGACATCACGTGAAAAAATCTGTTAAGCTAATTTAACTGATTACTTGACATTGGCGTAACATTTTGTGGTGGTAGCATGCTCTGACTCTCCTTGTGGTAACAAGTTCTGCATACCTCAACACAAGATCTGTGATGGTATACCTGACTGTAAAGATGCTGCTGATGAGAAGGATTGTCAGGGTAAGTGGCTCTCATCTCAGCTGAGGGGGTACTTTAAGTTGAATCTTCTGTATAGTGTTATTGTATATGTGGCATACTGTTTTAGATTTGGGGGGAATATATTTTGTAATAATAGTTATGTAGGGACACCTTATAAGAACCTATTTTGGTATTACCCTGTAATAGTATTTTTATCCTGATTACTCTAGATGTTTTATGTCAACATACTAAATTTTCTGTAAGAAGTATTCAATTTGTATTTTCTGTGTTATTGCCTTTTATTTTGTTTAACATATACCTAAGGATTTTAGAATTAAAAATATTAATTACTTGCTGATAAAGTAGGAAACTACTGTACATTATATAAATTTGTTTAATTACATGATACATTTAATGCTTTTTGCGAACTAAGCTGCCTGTCGGGCATTTGAATTGAATTTTCTATCCATAATCTGAGTGGGGAGTTACTTATCTGTTGCTGAAAATGGAGGAGTTAAGTCTAGTTCTTAAGATCTTACTTTTTAGCTTTTTAGTACCTGGTGTGTTTTTAAATCACTTGACATTCAAATTGTCATATTTCCTTTCTGGGGGAAGCCCCGTCGGCTCCCTGGAGCTATCCAGGCTGAGTGAATATGTATAACTTTCTGGCATTAGTCAATGTACACAGTTCTTGCCTACCGGGGATCATGAGCCAGTACCTGGCCCCCTCAAGAGAGGCATGAGGAGCAATGACCTATAGAAACACCTGTGTGGTTGGGAGCATTCTATAGCTGCCATCGACTGGATCTGGCACCCAGAAAGGTAGGCGCCCCAAACAAACACATTCTAGAGAAACTATTGCTACTGAAAGCCGAACGAATGCACAGAACTCCCCAATTGAAAATTAGCAAACGAACATGATGCCATCTTGTCGCCGCGCCGCTGTCTGTGTAACCCCCTCCTCCCCGGGAAGAAGAATGGGGAAGCCCCAGACCCCCACGCCAGCAATCCATCCTTCAGTTCTTAGGCTGGATGATAAAATACACGAAAACACCGCCTACCGGAGGGAGGGAGGGATGCCGGGGAACCTCCAGGACTCGCCCAGAGAATGACGTTTCATTGAATTCAACACTGGTTTTCTCGGGGGAGTACTGTCGGCTCCTCAGAACTAACTACCCAAAGACAAGAAAAAACAGGGACTTACCCAGACAGCGGTCAGTCCTCACTCCTCAATGCGAAACCAAGACAACTGGCTGCAACCGCCGACCCAATGCAATGTAAGCCCTACAAGGACCAGGGACATTGACAAGGTAACAAGCGGCCAGGACCCAGTTAGACCTCCAAAAACCCTGTGCCCGAATGTCAACCCAAGACGTGTTGCCAAAGATAGCAACCAAAGCAGCAAACTTACACACGTTGTGGGCACAAGGATAGACCGCAGGCTGGCTAGCCTTAATAATCCTGTGGACGACCTGGGAAACCTGAGCCCAGGAACAGGGAAGAAGGGAAACCGGATCAATCCGAAGTGCATCCCCGGCCCCCAAAGCCGTGGCGCGCAAACAACAGCGGAGAGCCGCAACTGGACAAGACATAATGCACCCCTAGCCTGACCAACCAAGCATCAACAACCCAAAGCTCCTTCTGGAAAGCAGCAGTCTCATTCTTCACCAGAAAAGGAGACGGCTGCAACCGAACAAACCTACCACCAGGACCAAACGAGCAGAAACTCCTGCGCCGGAGGAGAGCATGAAGCTCCCTGACCCAACCCCCAGTGGCCAATGTCAACAGGAAAAGAGCCTTGCAAAAACAATCCTGAACTGAAGGGGCCACCACAAACCGAGGAGAAGAGAGGAAAAAACACCTGGTCCAAGGACCAGGATGGCTCGGGTGACGCATAAGCAGGCCTGAGGTGAAACAATGTACAATATAACTTGCGGAACGAAACAGATGTAACATCACTACCGAACGCAAGTTGGAGCGGCTCCTCCAGTGCCATACGATAGGAGGCGACAGTATTCGGCTTACGATGACGGTCTTGAAACAACCACAACAGGAAGGACAAAACAACCCTATCAGAGACCGAAGTACACCTACGCAGTGATATGAAAAACTGGAAAGACCGCCAGGAAATCGCATACTGCTGCCGAGACAAGGCACGCAGATGGGAGACCAATAACAAAGCCACCTGTGCCCCATACAAAAGGTGATAGTCTCGAGTCAGAAAGACAAGATGCGAAGAGTCGAGGAGAAATCTTCGCGATCTTGTCATGACCGATCTCCTAAATGAGACGGGAGCCATGAGAAGACCCTCAGGTTCAGATAATGAGCAAGCAGAGCCTGAAACCAAGGCTGGGCCGGCCACCAAGGGTCCAAAAGGACTACTCTTCCCTGGTAAGTCTCCAAGCGAGCCAGAACTTGGAGCAACAGCTGAACCTGGAGGAAGAGGTACAAGTAACCCCACCTCGCCCAGTCCTGCCTGAAGGCATTAACACCGACGACCTCGCAGTCGGGGAAGGGCACCATGTACAGTATACCGGGAGATGGGTCAACCATGCCGACGCAGAGAGATCCACTTCTGGAGGCCCAAATGTCCGGCAGAGCCAACGGAACGAGTTGGCGTCGACCGTCCATTCCATGGATAGGGGAATGAACCGGAACAGGCTGTCTGCCAGGACATTGGACACCCCCCGAATGTGAACTGCCATAGAGCCCAAGAACTCAGCAGACGAGTCACCCGAAGCGACCAGCACCACAGAGCCAAGGACCGCATCGAACCCCTGTGGTTCAGGCAATGAACCATCAGGGAACAGTTCGAATGGAGCTGGATCTTCGATCTGTGAAAGACCCGAATCCTTCGGAGTGACATCCACACAGCCGCGAACTCCCATACCGTGCTGTGAGCCTGATGGAAGGATGGAACCCACTGCCCCTGGCCGGCCTAGTGAGCACTGGTCACAAAGCCCCAGCCAAGAGACGACGCGTCCGTGAACACATCGAGCTATGGTTTGGGTAGGCACCAAGGTAGTGATCCCCGAAAAATCCAAAAACAGAGCTGGCGACGCAGCAACCGATGAAAGGCCCCTGGAGGTCAAACCCAGAGATCGCAAGAGAGGCGGAACAGACAGACTTTTCCCCTAAGAAACCAGAACACCCGACAAAGCCACACCCGACCCGGCGGGTAGACCATCATGGCAAAGTTCAGGCTCCCGCACAAATCCTTGAGCAACCCCTGTGTTACCCGGGAGCCCTTCAGAAACAGACCGAGGTGGCAATTCAGACGAAGCAGAGTCGCTGGAGGAAGAGACAAGGAAGCGGTCCGAATGTCCCACACAAGACCCAGCCACGACTGAACCTCAAAGGAAACCAAATGGGACTTGTGAAAAGACGAGACTTGTAAAGCGAGTGAAAATGCAAGGCACTAGAATCAAGCCGAATGGAAGGCAACAAAAGGGGTAACCTCGATGTCCCACCACAAAACCGAGCCAGTCCCTGAACCGCGGATGAATCGGGATGTGCCAATACGCGTGCTGGAGGTCCAGGGATACCATCCAAGTGCCTGGCTCCAACATAAGACAGACCTGGGAAAGAGTAGCCATCCGAAATGAGGGGCAATAAACCCACGGGTTTAGACGAGACAAGTCCAGAATGAACCGGAGGTATGCACAGTTCTGTTTCGGGACTGGAAACAGGCGGGAGATCCACCTGAGGGATGAGGACGTTTCGACCACGCCCAAGTGAATACACTCCGAGACAACTTGACAGAGCACAGGAGAAGAGGCCTGCCCTACAGCCTGAAACCTCCTGAAGGAGCCGCCACCCAACACCACCACAGGCTGCACGAAACGACCCAAAAAACGACCAGGTGTTTGCTCGCACCTGGTCCCACCAGGTGCGAGCAAACAGAGCAAGCCTCCCCCCCCCCCCCACTGCCCCCGTGAATGGGACGAACCGTGAAAGGTGCTAATGCACCGCACGAGCACGCAAACGCCACAAAAGGCAATCCCTGCGCCGAACAGAAACAGACAGCACCAAAGACTGCGCCGGCGCCAAATCTGACACTACTGGCCTACCACGAGAGAAAATCCCCGAGCCCTGGCACGACCACGCCTGATGGTCCCCCATGAGCCCCCCAGAGGACCATCAATTCCGACATAGGACGGCAACTAACCGAAGCTTCCTGCAGATACTGCATCATCGCAGACTCTGCAAACAGCAACAGACAAGAGGGCGAAGACAATCGAAGAGCCAGTGCCCAAGCGGATTTCAAGGAAGAAGCTAGCACCGCCTGCTGATACGCTAGCCAAGAAGCAAAAATAACGCGAAATTGCATTCCGCAGGAGCGGCGCAAACAGCTCCAACAGCGCATACAATGCACACGCTGCCAAAGGCAATGCTTCCTAAGAGAGGAAAGGGCAGTCTGCTAACCAGGACGACTCCAGAACTTCGTAACAAACCCAGTAAAGACACAAAGAAACGCGGATCCCTAATGAAAGCAAAATCCAGGTTGCGCAGGAGGTAAGCCGCAAGGGCTTTTTGCACCCACTGTGACTGGACTCGAGAAGCCGGAAATCTCCATAAAGACGGAACCGAAGAACTGTCGGGGCCACGGAACCAAACCCAGGGAGGGGTAGACGCCAAATCCAACTCGTACAAGGAGGGAGCAAAAGAGAACCCCACACCCTATAACACCAAGCCCTGCTCCAAGGGTATAAAAACCCAAGCAGTGTACAACAGGGCCCAAGGCCCCCAAGTCAACCCCTCCCCTGCCCCAGGAACCTCACCCCAAGGATCCAGGGCCGAGCTGTCCTATACACCCATAGCCTCTAAAGAAAAGGCAGGAGCAGCCAAAAAGTAGGAATAAAGGGGGACCACTGGTCAGACCCAGAAGCTCTGGCAGGAGGACCAGGCTTGAATGCCTCCACCACCACCCCAGAAGGGGGGACTCCCAAGACTGCCCAAGTCTCAACACCAATTAAACCCTGCCTTGTCTCCGAAACCTTCAGACCCTTCGGAGCCGGAAGCAAGGGCGAGGAACCGGATGGACAACAGAAGGGGAAGGATGGAACCAGAGCTGAAGCGACTCCCACCCCAAAATCCGGGTCCCTAAAACCAAAACGGGACAGTCTCGGGGCATACAGGGAAGCAACTAACCTAGCGCGTTGCAGCAACCTAAACCTAGTATGCAACGCAGCTACCACCTGCACCCTCATATCATGATCAGTAGCCTGGGTGAACTGGAGCATGTACAGGCAACAAACGTCGCATGACTCCAGGTCAAAGGAATCACTGAACCAACAGACAGCATGGCAGAGGCACAACCAGTGATTGTCCCCCAGAGCCAAGGGGACAGAACAACCTTTCCGACTCGCATGAAGCGAGAGGGGACTCAAGGGTCACATCCATCAGACCACAGAGCCCTGTGGGGTTTCCCAGGGCCCTTGGCCTTATTAACACGCTAAGGGAAGCCAAGACAGGGTACTGCAAGCCAGTGCCCAAGACTACCAAACAATCTGCTAATAGCTGAAGCCTTGGGACGTGTCCACTCACAGGGGCCCTAGCAAGGGGGTACCACCAACCACACAAAAACTGAGAATAGATATAATGATAGATATATGCACCTCAACACAGAAGGGGCAACCTCTAAGGCAGACCCCCTCACCAGGCCGAAAAACAAGATCAAAAGCAAAACCCCGCAAGAGAACAACGTACCCAGGTGGAACAGAGCCAGCCGCTGTAAGAGGTGAAAACTAGCTATGCAGTACCCCGTGCCCCTATCAGTGATGAAAACTACTCCTACCCAGAGGCAAACACGGGCAACAAAGACCCCAGTTGACACCAAGGGCGGCCAAGTACTGAACAGTAAAAGACATAACGGGGCTAGATCTCGGGGTGACCTGTTGAAGGTGGCCCCAAGGGTAGTAATTACAGGGCATCTAGGGAAGGTGGCCCTAGGCACATGTAGCCCAAGTACTGAAGAATATTATTCCTTGCTCACATGCCACCATTAGAGATAGTCCACGCCACAAGGCACAGAATCTGAGACAAATCGCTTGAGCCAGAGGCACAAGACCACGTCAGTAGCACATCAGCTTGAGAACTGAAGGGTGGATTGCCGGCATGGGGGTCTGGAGCTCCCCCCTTCCCCCTCCCTGAGAAAAGGGGGGATGTTGCACAGACAGCGGCACAGCGACATGATATCATCATGTTTGCTAATTTTCATTTGGAGAGTTCTGTCCACTTGTTCTGCTTTCGGTAGCAATAGTTTCACCAGAATAGGGGTTTGTTTTGGGGTGTCTACATTTCTGGGTGCCAGATCTGGTCAATGGCAGACATAGAATGCTCCCAACTGACGTAAGCAACCCCTTCATGGGTGTTTCTGTAGGCCATTGCTCCTTGTGCCTCTCTTGAGGGAAGCCAGGTTCTGGCTCATGGTTCCCGGTAGGCAAGACCTCTGTGCACATTGATTGATGTCAGAAAGTTAAACATATCCATTCAGCATGGATAGCTCCGGGAAGCCGACGGGGCTCCTCCCAGAAAATGCAGTCTGAAGATTTTTCTTGTGTCCATTTAAATTAAGGGAGACCACTGTAGTAAGAAGGCATTAAAGATGTGTATATATTTGTTATTACAATATATATAATATGTATTTACAGTTAACATTATTTAAAAATGTAATCTATTTAATTTAATTTTCAAATTATTTTCTGACCATGGGCCCCTTGGTCACTGCCAGAGCTATGACCAGGGTCCACCCAGGACACTGCACTTTTGCCAGGTTCTCGTTGACTGTGCTCTTGTTGAATGTGCCTCATAGTAACAAGGAACTCTTGAAAAGAGTCCACAACCAAGAAAATGTCTTGCTGTAGAATTACAATAGTCAGCATCCCTTTTGAGAAATTAATAGAAGTACAAGGATAACCAGTTATTCTTCTGCTAATTAACAATAATCTAAGTACAAAAATTATCCGACTGTCACCAAATGGTGGCGGTATTATCAAACTGGGGTCGGAGTGGGCAGCCAACCCTCACCTGTTGCCTGGTCCCCACCCACATGACAGCCAACTCTGTAAAGATTAATTCAGATCTGATAGATAATCTTATACCTAATGCTGTTACCTTGTATTGTTCGACACTGACGGAGCCCCTGCTACGGGTGTTCAGAGTCGATATTGCCTTGGCATCATTTCATAAGGTGTCCTGTGCATTTTGTCAACTCTGGCCTATTTGTGCACTGCCTGAGCCCTCCTGGTCTCTTGACCGTGTTCTCCCCTTTCTTCTTCTCAGTTTATGGCTTTCCCTTCAGTCCCTGATTCCTTTTCTAAGGCAGTTTTCCTGTTGGTGCTCACCTCTGATTGTTAGGCTAGGGAGCTTCATGCTTTTCTCTGGAGTTTTTGTTGTTGTTGTTGTTGTTGTTGTTTTTGCCCTGGTGGGCATTATGTTCATTTGCAGCTGTCTTCTTTTCTGGTAATAATGAGCTAGCAAGCTTCAGGGGTCCTTTGGTTATTAATGCTTGTCTGGTTTAGCCAGGGGTGCATCACATGCTCTTCCTGGTGGTAGTTCTTTGTCACCATCTTCGTGCCACTGATTCTGCCTCAGTGGACACTTTGTGGGTTGATCCTTCTTCCTTGGTTCTCTGTTCTAAGGCTTGTGTTTCTCAGGTTATCCACAGTGTCATAAAGTCTAGCCAACCAGAGGTCTATCCTCATGCCAGCCATGATTTCCATAGGTATGCTGCTCATGCAGCAGTCTTCTTTGACATGTCCTGGACTGATATTTTATTATGGAGGTTTTGGTGACCCAGTATTTAGTTAATATCCCTGGGCCTCTTCATGCCTGTATTGCCTTGGGATCTCTCTTGACCAGTGGTCTCTTCTTCACCTTGATTACCTGTAGTCTCTCCTCATCCTTGGTGTATCTCTTCTTCTTTTCTGTGGGAAGTTAGCTTCAGAAAGCCACAAGGAGGTTCCCCAGAAAACCAGCGGTGAATGTAATGAATGACTCATTTTGGGGGAGTCTCAGTGGCTTCCTAATTCCCTGCCTCCTTCTCTCCATTTAAGGCTCGTCAGTTGGTATTTGTGGTCTTCACGTCTGCTCCAGAACTGGCCCTAGAAGACTTGGGGAGACCTGGAGCTCTGGCACCCCTTTTCCTACTGGCAGGGGGGTTGGTGCTAAGAAGCTTGCCCTAGTTTTGAAAGATTTGATCATTTATTTGCATTGTTTGGGGAGTTCATTTAGCAGTTTTGAGGCTTCAATCTCTTTAAACCAAGCAGTGGTCTGTATTGGTTCATTGACTTTATGGATGCTTTCTGGATATGGAGGCAGTGTGTCACCCACTCTCTGTGCCTCTATGAGGGGAAGTTCCAGTTTCAGGCTCTGGTCCCCATATTTGAAACAGAACTCCGCGGCTGATGTAACCTGGTGGTTAGGAGCCATCTCAGCGATATACATTCGGGGAGCCAACGGGATTCATCCAGAAAGAGGATTTCATTTCATTCATTGGTGGTTTTGTTATTAGTTTGTAGATGCGCTCCTCTCTTCATGTTGGTGTTATGGCTCCAAAGGTGTTTCTGGCTAATGTTGAGTCTGATTCTTCATTATGCAGCTTTCCGTGGTGCTGTTCACACAAGTAGCCTCCTGCAGAGATGTTTTTGTAAGTTAGCTAGGATAGCAAATGTGAGGGTGCCCCTCCCATTAAAAAATGCCGTTTTCTGGTGGGCGACTCGGGAGCTTCCAGTATCAGCCATATTCTATTTTTTTCCATAAGAGTTGAGTTACTGCTCAAGTGGCTCATGAGTGAGGTGGTTGGCTGGCAGGAACCCTAGGTGACCTGGGTTGCCATCGGGTGACAGTCGGGCACATTACAGTTGGGGTGTTTACACTTTGGCAGCAATTGTTTGCCTTGTTTTCCTCAGAGTTGTTAATTTACTGTCAAGCAGTTGCTGCTATTCATATCCTTACACTTTTGGTGAGTTTTTCCAGGTCTTGGGGTTGAACTCTGATTCCCATACTTCCTTCACTTCATAGAGAGCCATATTTTGGAGCCCTGGACTCCAGTAGGCTTAGGTAGGTCTCAGAAGTCTTGTGCAATTTACTAGTACTGCAATATTTCATTACATAAAATGCTGGATTTAATCTTGAAGTACTTCTTTTATGGGTAGTTGTCTCAAGGAGTAACCAAGGGTGTCTCTTAGAAGTAAGGTGTTTAGTACAGTATTAAAAAAAAAAAAATTCTGCCCTTCAGTTCCTTCCTCTCCAGCCCTTGAAGTTTTGACTTGTTGTGCATGTTTGGTTGGCCTGTTCTTCAAGTGATGGTTGCCTTCTCCTCCAACCCTATTTGGTGATGCAGTAGTATTTAGTTAGGTAACTGGCAGCAAGAATAAGAACAACTGGCCATCTGTGTATTTCAATTTCATTCTTGAATGGGGGGTATTTTGCTATGATTCTGTTACTTAATGTTTTAACAAATAATAATTTTATCTTCCCTGTTTCCTCTTACAGTTTCATTTAACAAAACCATTTAAAAATGTCCATGTCATTGTTAAGCACAGGTTGAAGAGAGCTTGGGCTATGTGCAGTGTTTCGTGTGGACCCTGGCTCGAATTGTTAC
This sequence comes from Procambarus clarkii, assembly GCF_040958095.1. Classification (NCBI taxonomy): domain Eukaryota; kingdom Metazoa; phylum Arthropoda; class Malacostraca; order Decapoda; family Cambaridae; genus Procambarus; species Procambarus clarkii. The sequence goes on along the minus strand of NC_091216.1, from coordinate 18,142,293 downwards.
TGAGAAGTTGCACAGAAATAATTTTACTTTATGTATTTGGTGCCGAGTTACTAATTTGTTTCAAATTAAATTTTTGTATTTATTTTATCTGTATTCAGACAATTTATTCGACTTAAGTAAGTGCTCAGACTTCTTCAAATGTGGAGATGGTTCCTGCTATTCCTTCTACCTCAACTGCGATGGCCAGTGTGATTGTAATGACTGCAAAGATGAGAAAATTTGTTTTCGGCGTAGACGACATGTTGCTCATGGTAATGAAGCGGACAATAGTTGATTTAGTGCTGTCTATATTGGATATTGTATATGTAATTTTACAAATTGGAAAGCTCCTCGTGGTGATTTGACTTTGTGATTTATTGTTGTTTGTCTTGTTTTGTAAGTCAAGGTTCATGCTAGTTTGATAGCATTTTCAAGCATATTTCTGTGACATCCAGTACTCCAAGAACAGAAAAGTTATGCTAAGTAAAAAAAATATACTGTTTTATATAATGTCTGCCCAATGCATTGTTATACCAGAGTGTTGTTATTACTGTCTTCAATAAGCTAATATTACCTGTAAGTTCTCATCATTTAAAAAGAATCAAAGAACCTTTGAGGTCTGTGGTACTTTTCAAGCTTTTGCTTCTGTTCAGTAAGCCTGCTTGCTCCTCCATATTCTGTCATGATTTTTTCTTTTTGGAATATGTCTTGCTTCTATGCAAGGCATTTCATGCTCTTAACAACCACTCTCCTAAAAACTGTTTTTCAAAACTTAAAAAGGGCCCTGTACTGTATTTAGTATTTACCTTCACGTACAGTACTCTCAAAGGTTTCCAAGCACTAGCACAAACTTGTATGTTGGTAATTGTTTATAAAACTTGCATGTGGTGGATTTTAATTAATATACACTTTCGCGCATCCATGGCTCTTCAGAACGTTACCCACTTTTCTCCTGAGTGCGCGTGACAAACTCGCCCACGAGTCACGAGAAAAAATATTTGTATAAAATCTATTTTCTATCCAATCGACTTTGGGATAGTTTACAAATGTTCGCTATGAAATTTCCGTTTTCCCTTATAGCCGCATAGCCTATTTGGGAGAACGGCATGGCATTGCATCATAGTGGAAGACCATTGTATTATTGACACGACGAGTGTAATCGACGTAGTTTTTCATTTGGTGCCAGTTTAACGCATCCTTGTGTGACGTTTTATACTTATATTCTTCTAGAACATTCTATTGCGAACACATTGGTACAAAAATGAAATACATCGAAAATTAATGTCAGGACAGTGAAAAGAATATACACTTTTCAATAGGGGTTTCGCCGATATGCCGCCACGCGTAACACTTCGGCCACTTCCCACACTCTTGCGGGTGGGCTGTGACATTGATTCTATATTTATATGCATATGTCCGCGTAGGGAATTTTATTGCGATCTCAGTGATACCAAAATTAATGCTGAAGGACAAGTGTGGAGTTGACAACCCTGAAGAGAGTAAAAACATTTCGTTGCTGTTTGGTGCTCACTGCTAGTGATCGATGTAGTTCTTTATTTGGTGCTGATCTAACTCATGCTTTGGTGACATTTTATACTTATGTTCTTCTAGAACATTCTATTGTGAACACATTGGTACAAAAATGAAATACGTACATCGAAAATTAATGTCAGGACAGTGAAAAAAGTATACATATACTTTTCAGTGTTGCCGCTCGATCGCCCGAAACGCCGCACGCATAAGGGGCAATTTTTTTTTTGTTTGCCGAGAGCGCGAAAGTGTTAATTAATTTTACAGTACTGTACTTGTTTCAGTTTTTTCACCTTAATTCTCGTGCTACATTGTTCATTTTGGTATCATTGTGTTCGCAATTAAATTCCCTGCAGGTGTACATGCATATAATGTCCAAAAGCCCGGAGTGACTCCCCACAGCAAAGCCTAAATTTACCCATGAATGAGCACCAATTTGCTCACCACAGCCTAATGTGTATACTCGTTCAGTTTGATAACATCAATTTTCGTGTTACGTCTTTCATTTTAATATCAAATTGTTTGCAATATAAAGGCGCGTATTTTAAAACTAGTCCCATAATAATAGATCAATAACTGAAATTTTAACAAATATTATAATTTTGGACGCTCATCATCGCAAAATTATTTATTTCCAGTGTTCTGACATAAATTTTCGTGTTACATCTTTCATTTTGGTATCAAATTGTTCGCAATCTAAAGGCGCGCATTTTAAAACTAGTCCCATAATGATAATAAAATAAATAGAATTTTAACAAATATTTTTAAAAATTTTGACCAAAAACTTATTTATAGTCTTTCAAGTGTTCTGACATCAAGTTTTGTGTTATGTCTTTCATTTTGGTATCAAGTTGTGCGCATTTTAAAGGCACTCATTTTAAAACCACTCCCAGATTGATTGGATAAAATTTAAAGTTTTAACAAATATTTTAAATTGAGGCCGACGCTCGCTTACCAGCTGCGACTCAAGAAAAATTGGTGACGCCAGCGGCGTTACGAGTGTGTGAAAATGTTAATATAGGCATTGTATTCTAAGATAAAATATGAAATTTTAATTTAATGTAAACCATTGAATTTGGTGAAGGCTGTTCTGTGTGTGTGTGTGTGTACTCACCTAATTGTGCTTTTGGGGGTTAAGCTTGGCTCTTTGATCCCACCTCTCAACAGTCAATCAACTGGAGTACAGGTTCCTGAGCCTATTGGGCTCTATTATATCTACATTTGAAACTTTGTGTATGGAATCTGCCTCCACCATATTACTGCCTAGTGCATTCCATATGTTAACTACTCTGACATTAAATAAGTTCTTTCTAATGTCTCTGTGGCTCATCTGGTACTCAGTTTCTACCTGTAATTACCCAAGTGTAATTACCTGTGTAATTACCTAAGTGTAGTTACAGGAAGAGAGTTATGCTCGTGGTGGCCTGTCTTACCAGTACTCTTTGTCATATAACACTTTGAAACTACTGACAGTTTTGGCCTCCACCCCTTGTACATGTGTGTGTGTGTGTGTGTGTGTGTGTGTGTGTTTGGTGTTTGTTTTCAATCATGAAAATGTTCTTATTCATTAATTATTATTATGTGTAATACTTCTATTACAAATTCAATCACAGCCAGTGTATATAGGCTCATTATAAATATTCTGAATGGATTTTTTAAGAGGTTTATCAAGCTGAAACAAATGATTCTCAAAATGTTTTTGTAGGTTATTTTCTTGTATGTGTTATTTTATTGTATTTTCTTGTATGTGTTATTTCATTGTATTTTCTTGTATGTGTTATTTTCTTGTATTTTCTTGTATGTGTTATTTTCTTGTATATATTATTTTCTTGTATTTTCTTGTATGTTGTTTTCAATCCTCTGCCTTTAAATATCTTTGAATGCTTACTATTTTAATTTGCAGGTTCTCTTAATACCCTCCTAATTATTTTCATATTTCTGTGGGGAGCCCCTCCGGCTCCCCGGAGATTACCGGACTGATATATGTATTAGACCGTGGCATCAGTCAATTCAATGGAGTTCTAGTCTATTGGAGACCACGAGCCAGAACCTGGCCCCCCTCAGAGAGGCACGAGGAGCAATGGCCTATAGAAACCTCCATGACCCCCATGTGGTTGGAAGCATTCTATGTCTGCCATCTACCGGGTTAGGCACTCAGATAGGTAGGCGTCCCAAGACAAACTGCAACTGGTTAAAAATTGCAACCAAAAGCCGACCTAGCAAGCAGAACTCCCCAATCCAAAAAGAAGCAAACAACCATGATGCCACCATTGCCGCAGCACTGCTGTCTGCACCGCTTCCCCTTCCCTAGGGAATCCCAGACCCCTCGCGCTGGCTATCCAACCATCAATTCTGATGCTGATGTGTTGTGTGGCGGTCGTTCGACTCTGGCTCTAATCTTTGAGCAGTGCTGTGCCTTGCGGTGTTGTGCTGCTGTGTGGTGGTGTGCGAGCCAGGTGTTTTTCAAGAAGTATTGGGACTGCATGCACCTAGGGTCACTTTCCCTAGGTGCCCTGTAAGTACTGCCCTTGCGATTTGGGGTAGCCTTCCACAAACTGTTCGGGGACTACCTCCACAGGTTTTTTTTTTTTTGCTGCTCGGTAATTTTGCACCCTTATGATCAGCTGGGGTTTTTCTTGCCTTTCTCTGACCTTGGGTAGAAGGTAGTATCATTGCTGGCAGGGGCACAAGGTAGTATGCAGCTGTCTTATAATACGCATAGCGGCCGGTTCTGTTCCTCCTGGAGACGTGTTTTTGTGGGGGTTTTCTTTTTTTTTCTTTTATTTGCCAGGGAGGGGGGGGGGGGAGGTTCTGCCTGGTGTGGTACAGGACCACTTATATTATTTTGGTGGCCCTCCGCTATGCCCCGGGATTGCACACATCGTAGGACTTCAGCATTTGTTTGTTTGGTAGTTTTGGGATAACCGGTTAGCAGTAAGGGAAGCCCGGGCTTCCCTTAGCAGCCAGCCAAAGGGCCCTGGAAAACCCTGTTGGGGTTCACTGGTCCCATGGATACATCCTCTGAGTCCCATCTCACTTCGTGCAAGTTTCAAGGTTGTTCTGTCCCCATGTCTCAGAGTGACACTCGCCATCTTTGCTTCTGTCATGCTGCCTGTTGGGTCAATGACACTTTTGACCCAGAGTCCTGTGAGTGGTGTTTGTTGCTTGTACTCTAATTCATCTAGTCCACTGATATTGATATTCGGGTGCAGACAGCTTCAGCATTGTATGCAAAGTTTAGGTTGCTGCAATGCACTAGGTTGGTTGCCTTTCTGGATGCCCCGAGGCTACCCAGCTTTGGTTATAGGGACCCAGACTTGGGAGTGTTAGTTGCCTCAACTTTGATTTTGTCCACACCCTCTCATCCTTTCCCTTGTGTTGTTCATCCTGCTCAACCCTCTCCCCCCCCCCGCCCCCACCACCCTGTTGCCGGCTCCCAAATGTCTGAGTGTTTGTACTGACTCCAATAATGACTCCATTAGTGGAGTCAGGGCAGGAGTTTAGATGGTGGTGAGGCTCGGGCGGTTTCAGGGACTACCCCTTCCGGATTGGTTGGGGAGACATTCGAGCATGTTTCTCCTGCTGGGACTTTTGGGTCGGACCAACGGACCCACTTCCGTGCTTTTCCAGTGGACTCTGCCTTTTCTCCTGAGGCAGAGGGTTTGGAGGATGGCTCTGCCCTGGGTCCTGCTGTAGAGGATCCTGAGGCTGGGGAGGAGCTTACTTGGGGGGCTTGGGGCCCATTTGATCCCGCTTAGGTGTTTGTACCCTCAGCATGGGGCTTGTTGTTGCAGGGGAAGGGGTTCTTATCCCCCCCCCTCCCTGTACGAGTTTGATATGAGTTCAGCTGCTTCCTGGGTTCAGTTCTGGGTTCCCTTAGGTTCTTCAGTTCCTCCTTCTGGAGGTTTTTGGCTACCCACATCCCGCCTTAAAAGGTTCAGGAGCCCATTGTGTCGTACCTTCTGCAAGACCCGGATTTTGCTTCGATAATGGATCCTTCTTCATTTGAATTTGATTCTACTTTCCCTTACTGGGTGTGTTAGGAGGTGCTGGAGTCCTCCTGGTTGGCAGACTGCCCTTTCTTTTCGTTGGGAGCATGGCATGCATTCTGTCGGAACTGCACGCTTGAGTGGCGGGAAACTACTACGGTGGTTCAGGTTTACTTAGGGGTGAGGGGAGTGAGTTTGAGCACCTCAATGCGTGCTTGTTCACCCCTGTTCTTCCTTGCAATATCTGCCAGGTACAGTAGACCCTCCCTCTTGACGTCCCTGATAGCTGAGGAGTTGCGTGTCCATAGGCATTTGGCTTTAGTCTTGCTCTTCTTTTCCCTGCTGGAACTGTCTTCGGACTGGCTCGAGGAGGATGTCGAGGCCTGGGTCTGGTGCGCTTACCTCGGCGGCTCGGGCGTCGGCTGCGTTGTTGAAGCTGTTTGTGCCAATTCTGAAGGAAGCGGTGTCTCTGTTCTATGCTTCTCGCCTCGCATAACCGTGAGCGAGCACCATGCCAGCAGGCAGTGCTTGCTCACTCCTTGAAATCAGCTTGGGCCCCTTGCTCTTAGATTTTCATCTCCTTTTTGTCTGTTGCTGTTTGCAGAGTCTGCAATGGTGCATTTTCTGTAGACAGCTTCGTCTAGTTGCCGGCTTATGTCAGACATGTTGGTTGTCCGGGGAAAGTGATCCATGAGGGTCCTGCCCAAAAGGGTCGTGCCAGTGTTCGGGGTTCCTTCAGTCGTGGTGGGCCAGTGGTGCCAGATTTGGGGTCGGCTCCTCCTCCGGAGCCGACATGTCTGGTTGCTCACTCTACACGTCGGTCGTCTTCTCGTAAGGGTCATCGGCCTTTTCGCAGTTTGCCCCATTGATAGGGTAATGGAGGGAGGGGAGGTTCACGCTGTTTGCTATCACCTAGTCCTAGTCCTGGCCGCACGGTACCTTGTTAATGTTCCTGGCCGCTTGGTACCTTGTTAATGTTCCTGGCCCGGCTCGGGCATGTGTTTGGGTCGCAGGTTGCAGCCAGTTGTCTCGACTTCGAGTTGAGGTGCAAGTGGCAGCCGCCTTCTAGTCAAGTCCCTCTTTTTCTTGTCTTTGGTTAGGTAGCCCTAGAAAGCTGGAGGGGGCTCTCCACAGAAAATCGGTGTTGAATGTATTGAAGTGCCATTTTCTGAGTGAGTCCTAGAGGCTCCCCAGCAACTCTCCCTCCCTCCATTCACTGGTTTTTCACTTCTTTTCATATGTAGCCTCTGAACTGATGGTTGGATAGCCGGTGTGAGGGGGTCTGCGGCTTCCCCTTCCCTCTCCCAGGAAGGGGGGGGAAGCTTTGCAGAGAGCATGGCGACATCATACTTGCTTGCTTGTTTTCGGATTGGAGTTCTGCTTGCTAGGTTAGCTTTCGGCTGCAATTTTTAGCCATTGCAAAAAAATTACGCCTTCCTTTTTGGGTGGCTAACCCGGTAGATGGCAGGCATAGAATGCTTCCAAACACATGGGAGTTAATATAGGTCATTGCTCCTCGTGCCTCTATGAGGGGGCCATGTTCTGGCTTGTGGTCCTCGGTAGGCCAGAACTCCATCAAATTTTCTGATCCCAGAGGTCTAATACATACATATCAGCCCGGTGAGCTCCAGGGAGCCTTCAGGACTTGCCCATCAAATGCCGTTTTATTACATTCAATGCTGGTTTTTTAGTTAATATTAATTAACAGCTCCTCTAATGATTTAAATTCCCAATGATATTTGGATAAATAAATACTGACATTTGTACTTTGTTTTTCAGATGAACCATTATTGACAGCAATTACACCTTATGTCGAAGTGGATGTAGGTCAAACAGCAGAACTACGCTGTGAAGCTTCTGGAGTTGACCCTAATTCCATAAGATGGACTCGTGTTGAAGGTGAACTTCCCCATGGAGCTATACAACAAGGCAATATCCTTAGGTACTGTCTAGCAGCAATTATATTTTTATATATAATGTTAATTATATAGAGGCCATATAGCAAAATGATGCTTTGTGAGCTACTGAGGCCGAGTACCATTTGGAAAAGATTTTTCGAGTGTAGATGATGAACTGTCTAGAGGTCATTGCTGGCTGGATAGAAAACTCCAGCATCTCTTTCCTCATTAATGGCCAAGCACTGACATTTCTGGGGGGGAGCCCCTACGGCTCCCTGGAGCTATCCATGGTTGATATGGATATCCTAACTATTTTGCATCAATCAATGTAGGTGGAGTTCTAGCCTACTGGGGACCACGAGCCAGAACCTGGCCCCCCTCACAGAGGCACGGGGAGCAATGGCCCATAGAAATGCACATGTGATTTGGAGCATTCTATATCTGCCATTGATCGGGACAGGCACCCAGAAAGGTAAGCGCCACAAAACAAACCTCTATTCTGGTTAACAACGAAAATTGACAAACGAGTGGACAGAACTCCCCCAAAGGAACAACGAGCAAACAAGCATGACGTCCCACGAGCCGCGCCGCATGTTTGCGCAGCTCTCCCCTCCCTGGGAGGGGGAAGGGGGAGCCCCAGACCCCCCGAGCCAGCGATCCACACCCCAGTTCCTCGGCTGATGGGATTGTGCATGGTCATGTGGCTCCAGCTCCAGTCTTGTCTCAGTGCTGTGATTTGTTTTCAGTGCTGCTCTTACGGTGGTCGTGTGAGCAGGGAGTAGTATTCTCAGGTACTCGGGCTGCATGTGCTTAGGGTCTCCTTCCCTGAGTGCCCTGTAAATACCGCCCTTGGGGCTTGGGGTTGCCTTCCACAAGTCACCTTGGATCTGCCTTTGTTGGCTTTTCGCTGCTTGACGTTTGGCCGCCCCGAGTGTTTGGGGGTTTTCCTCCCTTGTTTACCTTGGGGTAAGTGGTAGTTATAGCACTGGTGGGGCACAGGGTACTGCATAGCTAGTTTTCACCTATAACAGCAGCCGGCTCTGTTCCCACTGGGTACGTTGTCCACTTGTTTTTCTTTTCTTTTTCTTTTTGCCTGGTGGGGGGGTCTGCCTTGTGTTTTCCCTTCCCCTTATATTAGGGTCGTTTGTGTGGTGGCACTCCTTGCTTCGCCCTCGCGAGTGTACACGTCCCGTGGGTTCAGCTTTTAGCAGATTGCTTGGTAGTTTGGGATGCCGGTTAACAGTGCCCTGCCTGGGATAACCCTTAGCAGACCCAGTCTAGGGGCCCTGGGAAACCCCGTGGGGGCTCTTGGGTCCGATGGAGGAGACCCTTGTGTTCCTTCTCACTGTGTGCGAGTTTGAGGGTTGCTCTGTCCCCTTGTCTTTGGGTGACTCTCATTGTTTTTGCCTCCGTCATGCTGCCTGTTGGGTCGGTGACACATTCGACCCTGAGTCCTGCGAGCTGTGTTGTTTGTTCATGACTCAATTCACCCAGTCTGCTGATGGATTACTTCGGGTGCAGGCAGCTCATGCGTTGCAAGGTAGGTTTCGGTTATTGCAACGAGCTCGGGTTGTCGCTTCCCCAGATGCCCCGAGGCTGCCCCACTTTGTGTATAGGGACCCGGATTTGGGGGTGTTGGTCGCTTCGGCCTTGGTTCCGTCCGCGCCTCCTTGTTCTTCCCTTTCGGTGGTTTATTTTGTCCCCCTATTCCCCCTGCTTCCGGCCCCTAAGCGTCTGAGGGCTTCGGGGTCAGGCTGGGGTTTACAGGTTTCTGAGACTGGCGGTTTCGGGGGTTGCTCCATCCAGGGTGGCTACGGAGGCATTCGAGTCTGTTCCTCCGGCCGATGCTCTGGGGTCTGACCAGTGGGCCCCCTTCTCTTCCGGCTCTTTCGGCTGCCCCGGCTTTTTCTTGTGAGGCCGGGGCTTTGGAGGACGGCTCGGCCCCGGGGCCTGGTGTACAGGCTCCTGGGGTTGGGGAGGAGCTGACTTCGGGGCCTTGGGCTCCATTGGACCCAGCCTGGATTTTCCGTCCTTCTGAGTGGGGCTTACTGTTGCAAGGAGTGGGGTTTTCCTTTCCCCCATCTGCATACAATTTGGACTTGGGTTCTGCTCCTCCCAGGGTTCGGTTCAGTGTCCCTGTGGATTTCTTCGGTTCCGTCTTTCCGGAAGTTTTCGGCTATCCGCATCTCTCCGCCTGAGGTGCGGTCAGCCTTTGCGGCTTACCTCCTGCGTGACCCGGAGTACGCCTCCATAATGGATCCTTCTTCTTTCAGGTTTGGATCGTCGTGTCCTTACTGGGTGCGTTATGAGGTTCCGGGGTTGTCCTGGCTTGCAAACTGCCCCTTGTTTTCGCTGGATGCTTGGGACTTGTTCTGTTGAACCCGCAGTGGCGTGAGGCGTTGACGGTGGTCCAAGTTTACCTGGGGGGCGATTTTGAGCACCTTAATGAGTGTCTTTTCACTCCTTGCTTCCTCTTTGGAATCCACTTGGGCCCTGGTTCTTAGGTTGTCTTCTCCCTTTTGTCCTCTGCTTTTTGAAGCTTCTGTGGTTGAGCGTTATATTCAGGCGGCTTCTTCCTCTTGCTGCCCTATGTCTGAGTTGTTGGTGCTCCGGGGGGTTCCTTCCCGGCGGGGTCGTACTAAGGCTCGCGGTTCCGTTTGTCGGGGTGGGCCACAGGTGTCGGGTTCGGTGCCGGTGCCGCCTGCAGTCCCACCTGTACTTGGTTGGCGCGGTGTTCGCTCTGCGCGCAGGTCGGGTTCTCGTAAGGGGTAGCGGCCCTTTTGCAGTTTGCCCCATTGATAGGGCGATGGGGGGGAGGCTATCTCTGTTCGCTCACGCCTGGTCTCATGATTTGTGGGCTTTTCGGGTCGTTTCTCGCGGCCTGCGGTGGCGTTGGGTGGCTCCTCCTCCTACCGGGGGTTCGGGGCTGACAGGGCAGGCTTCCTCTCCTGCGCTCCATTAGGTCATCTTGGAGTGGGTACGCTTGGGCGTGGTCAAAACAACTCCGTCCCTCAGGTGGGACGGAGTCGCCTGTTTCCCGCCTGTTTCCAGTTCCGAAACGGGACTGTGCGGACCTGCGGTTCATTCTGGACTTGTCCCGTCTGGACCCTTGAACCGTCGGGTCCACAGCACGGTGCGAGAGTTTGCGGCAGTGTGGTTTGCGCTTCGGAGGGTTCAAGTCGCCGGCGGATCGACGATCCGGCTCCATTCGGACTGCTCCCTGTTGGTTCATTGCATAGCGTGTAGCCAAGACCCTGACTGCACGCTACCTTGTAAACGTTCCTGGTCCCAGTCGGGCCTGTGTTGCTTTAGGTCGGCGGTTGCAGCCCGTTGTCTCGTCTTCACATGAGGAGTGGAGCACCGACCGCCTCCCGGGTAAGTCCCCTTGGTTTTCTTGGTAGTCTTTGGTGAGGTAGCTCCAGGGAGCCGTAGGGGCTCCCCCTAGGAAACCAGCGTTGAATGTAATGAAATGCCATTTTCTGGGTGAGTCCCGGAGGCTCTCCGGCATCCCTCCCGCCCTCCGGTCGGCATTTTTTTCGCGGTTTTTGATATCCAACCTCTGAACTGGGGCGTGGATCGCTGGCCCGGGGGTCTGGAGCTCCCCCTTCCCCCTCCCGGGGAGGGGGGGAGCTGCGCAGACATCAGGCATGGCTCGTGTGACGTCATGCTTGTTTGCTCGTTTTTCTTTCGGGGAGTTCTGTCCACTCATTTGTCAATTTTCGTTGTTAACTAGAATAGAGGTTTGTTTTGTGGCGCTTACCTTTCTGGGTGCCTGTCCCGGTCGATGGCAGATATAGAATGCTCTAAATCACATGTGCATTTCTATGAGCCATTGCTCCCCGTGCCTCTGTGAGGGGGGCCAGGTTCTGGCTCGTGGTCCCCGGTATGCTAGAACTTCACCCACATCGACTGATGCAAAATAGTTAGGATATCCATATCAGCCATGGATAGCTCCGGGGAGCCTCTGGGGACTCGTCCTGAAAATGGCATTTCATTACATTGAACGCTGGTTTTTTAATGATCTTACTGTTTTAAATATATCATTACTCTGGCATAGTGTATTGCCATGGATTGCCTTATGTTAGCAATCGGATGGTATAGTTCAGAATCCTAGTTAATAAATAAGTGTTACTACATTTTAGATTTTAAATTATTGTTCAATTTCAGACTACCATTCATCAGACCTGAAGACTATGGACGTTATCAATGCGAGTCTGTCACACCGGATGGAGATTATATTAGAGACATCATCACCCTTGCAGTTATGAGTGAGTTCTGGAAAAGGTCACCTGCTTAAATAACAGTAACACCTCATCATTATCAAAATAATATGCATAATTACTATTTGTACAGTGGCACCTTCCATGAATTAACTGGGACTCAACCCATTTCCTTTTACTGTGGAATCCAGTTCACTAAGAGATTTGGTCATTTTTTGCCATTGCAAATGTTTTTTTCACATGATGGAATATATATTTGTTTGTGTTTAAAATAAATAAATATATATATATATATATATATATATATATATATATATATATATATATATATATATATATATATATATATATATATATATATATATAATATGTCGTACCTAGTAGCCAGAACGCACTTGTCAGCCTATTATGCAAGGCCCGATTTGCCTAATAAGCCAAGTTTTCATGAAATAATTGTTTTTCGACAACCTAACCTACCTAACCTAACCTAACCTAACTTTTTCAGCTACCTAACCCAACCTAACCAATAAAGATAGGTTAGGTTAGGTTAGGTAGGGTTGGATAGGTTCGGTCCGATATCTACGTTAATTTTAACGCCAATAAAAAAAAACTGACCTCATTCATAATGAAATGGGTAGCTTTATCATTTCATAAGAAAAAAATTAGAGAAAAAATATTAATTCAGGAAAACTTGGCTTATTAGGCAAATCGGGCCTTGCATAATAGGCTGAGAAGTGCGTTCTGGCTACTAGGTACGACATATATATATATATATATAATATATATCACTAAGAACTCTTTGACCGAATCGAGCATCTTCTGACAAATGAACGAACAAAGCATTAGACAATTGGCCATGTCTTACAGAGTATTTATGTTGTGAAATTGGGGAGCCGGTCGGCCGAGCGGACAGCACGCTGGACTTGTGATCCTGTGGTCCTGGGTTCGATCCCAGGCGCCGGCGAGAAACAATGGGCAGAGTTTCTTTCACCCTATGCCCCTGTTACCTAGCAGTAAAATAGGTACCTGGGTGTTAGTCAGCTGTCACAGGCTGCTTCCTGGGGGGTGAAGGCCTGGTCGAGGACCGGGCCGCGGGGTCACTAAAAAGCCCCGAAATCATCTCAAGATAACCTCAAGATTTCAAATCTTTAGATGTTTGCCCAACATAAAACTTATTACAGTCTTTACAAGGTATTTTATAAATGACACAATTATCACTACGGTAATTGTGTCCACTTATGTGTAATTGATATTTGTGTCCACTTATTGTACCTCACCTCACTCCACCATTCTCTCCTGCCTATTTATGTCCAGTACTCGACCTGTAAAACCACTCCTTCTGAAGATGTATTAATATAGGAAAGTACTTAAGGAAATTCCTGTTTCAATTTTCCTCCGTGGTCTGACACTTACACTATTTTTAATCACGTGTTTATTTTTCGTGATTTACACACACGCACGCACACACACACATACACATCACGTCCTGTTAGACATTAAATATGCTTTAAGATATCATCTAGAAGAAAATGGGGACATTGAAACAATTGATAAACTCGATTTAAAGAGAGGCAACTATGGGGAACTTCAAAATTTTTTTAATGAGTGTAATTGGACAGAATTGTTGCTAGGCAGGGAAGTAAATGAAATGTATGCCAAATTTTTAAAACTATACGAGGAAGGCACACAAACATTCATACCAAAACAGAGATGCAGGACCAGAAAACAGGATTGGTTCGACAGAAATTGTGAGAGGGCAAGAGACCAAAAGACACAAAAATGGAATCAGTATAGGAAGAGGCCAAACCCCCAAACATACCAGCGATACAAAGATGCGAGAAACAATTATACAGCAGTAAGGAGAGAGGCAGAAAGAAATTTTGAAAAAGGGATAGCAGATAAATGTAAAACAGAACCGGGCCTATTCTACAAATTCATAAACAACAAATTGCAGGTAAAGGATAATATCCAGAGGTTGAAAATGGGAAACAGATTCACGGAAAATGAAAAGGAAATGTGTGAAACATTAAATGAAAAGTTCCAAAGTGTGTTTGTACAAAATGAAATCTTCAGAGAACCAGACACAATAAGAATTCCAGAGAACAACATAGAGCGGATAGAGGTGTCTAGAGATGAAGTGGAAAATATGCTAAAGGAGCTCGGGAGGAACAAAGCAGCTGGCCCAGATGGCGTTTCACCATGGGTTCTGAGAGAATGTGCATTTGAGCTCAGCATTCCACTTCACCTGATCTTTCAGGCATCCCTGTGTACAGGAATCGTAGCAGACGTGTGGAAACAGGCTAACATAGTTCCAATCTACAAAAGTGGCAGCAGGGAAGACCCCCTCAATTATAGACCTGTATCATTGACAAGTGTAATAGTGAAAGTATTGGAAAAGCTAATCAAAACTAAATGGGTAGAACACCTGGAGAGAAATGATATAATATCAGACAGACAGTATGGTTTTCGATCAGGAAGATCCTGTGTATCGAATTTACTCAGTTTCTATGATCGAGCCACAGAGATATTACAGGAAAGAGATGGCTGGGTTGACTGCATCTATCTGGACCTAAAAAAGGCTTTCGACAGAGTTCCACATAAGAGGTTGTTCTGGAAACTGGAAAATATTGGAGGGGTGACAGGTAAGCTTCTATCATGGTTGAAAAATTTTCTGACTGATAGAAAAATGAGGGCAGGAATCAGAGGCATTGTATCGGAATGGAGAAATGTCACAAGTGGAGTACCACAGGGTTCAGTTCTTGCACCAGTGATGTTTATTGTGTACATAAATGATCTACCAGTTGGTATACAGAATTATATGAACATGTTTGCTGATGATGCTAAGATAATAGGAAGGATAAGGAATTTAGATGATTGTCATGCCCTTCAAGAAGACCTGGACAAAATAAGTATATGGAGCACCACTTGGCAAATGGAATTTAATGTTAATAAATGTCATGTTATGGAATGTGGAATAGGAGAACATAGACCCCACACAACCTATATATTATGTGAGAAATCTTTAAAGAATTCTGATAAAGAAAGAGATCTAGGAGTGGTTCTAGATAGAAAACTATCACCTGAGGACCACATAAAGAATATTGTGCAAGGAGCCTATGCAATGCTTTCTAACTTCAGAATTGCATTTAAATACATGGATGGCGATATACTAAAGAAATTGTTCATGACTTTTGTTAGGCCAAAGCTAGAATATGCAGCTGTTGTGTGGTGCCCATATCTTAAGAAGCACATCAACAAACTGGAAAAGGTGCAAAGACATGCTACTAAGTGGCTCCCAGAACTGAAGGGCAAGAGCTACGAGGAGAGGTTACAGGCATTAAATATGCCAAAACTAGAAGACAGAAGAAAAAGAGGTGATATGATCACTACGTACAAAATAGTAACAGGAATTGATAAAATCGACAGGGAAGACTTCCTGAGACCTGGAACTTCAAGAACAAGAGGTCATAGATTTAAACTAGCTAAACACAGATGCCGAAGAAATATAAGAAAATTCACCTTCGCAAATAGAGTGGTAGACGGTTGGAACAAGTTAAGTGAGAAGGTGGTGGAGGCCAAGACCGTCAGTAGTTTCAAAGCGTTATATGACAAAGAGTGCTGGGAAGACGGGACACCACGAGCGTAGCTCTCATCCTGTAACTACACTTAGGTAATTACACTTAGGTAATTACATGCCACGCTTTCTAACTTCAGAATGGCTTTTAAATACATGGCTGGCGATATACTAAAGAAATTGTTCACGACTTTACCTAAGTGTAGTTACAGGATGAGAGCTACGCTCGTGGTGTCCCGTCTTCCCAGCACTCTGTCATATAATGCTTTGAAACTACTGACGGTCTTGGCCTCCACCACCTTCTTACCTAACTTGTTCCAACCGTCTACCACTCTGCGAAAGTGAATTTTCTTATATTTCTTCGGCATCTGTGTTTAGCTAGTTTAAATCTATGACCTCTTGTTCTTAAAGTTCCAGGTTTCAGGAAATCTTCCCTATCGATTTTATCAATTCCTGTTACTATTTTGAATGTAGTGATCAAATCACCTCTTTTTCTTCTGTCTTCTAATTTTGGCATATTTAATGCCTCTAACCTCTCCTCGTAGCTCTTGCCCTTCAGTTCTGGGAGCCACTTAGTAGCGTGTCTTTGCACCTTTTCCAGTTTGTTGATGTGCTTCTTAAGATATGGGCACCACACAACCACTGCATATTCTAGCTTTGGCCTAACAAAAGTCATGAACAATTTGTTTAGTATATCACCATCCATGTATTTAAAAGCAATTCTGAAGTTAGAAAGCGTGGCATAGGCTCCTCGCACAATATTCTTTATGTGGTCCTCAGGTGATAGTTTTCTATCTAGAACCACCCCTAGATCTCTTTCTTTATCAGAATTCTTTAAAGATTTCTCACATAATATATAGGTTGTGTGGGGTCTATGTTCTCCTATTCCACATTAAATAACATGGCATTTATTAACAGTAAATTCCATTTGCCAAGTGGTGCTCCATTTACTTTTGTCCAGGTCATCTTGAAGGGCATGACAATCATCTAAGTTTCTTATCCTTCCTATTATCTTAGCATCATCAGCAAACATGTTCATATAATTCTGTATACCAACTGGTAGATCATTTATGTAGACAATAAACTTCACTGGTGCAAGAACTGAACCCTGTGGTACTCCACTTGTGACATTTCTCCAATCCGATACATTGCCTCTGATCACTGCCCTCATTTTTCTATCAGTCAGAAAATTTTTCATCCATGTTAGAAGCTTATCTGTCACCCCTCCAATATTTTCCAGTTTCCAGAACAACCTCTTATGTGGAACTCTGTCAAAAGCCTTTTTTAGGTCTAGATAGATGCAGTCAACCCAACCATCTCTTGTCTAGTGGGGTCGGTGCTTGGGGGGAGGACTCGGCCTCGGGTCCTGCGGAAGAGAACCATGGGGCTGGGGAGGGGCTGACTTAGAGGTCTTGTGCCCTGCTGGACCCCGCCTGGGTTTTTCCACCCTCTGAGCGGGGCCTACTGTTACAAGGAGTGGGTTTTTCTTTTCCCCCCTCTGTGTACGAGTTGGATTTGGTGTCTGGCCCTCCCCTGGTTCGGTTCCGTGTTCCCCCAGGTGCTTTGGTTCCTCCTGTGTGACCCGGATTATGCCTCGGCAATGGATCCCTCGTCCCTTTTCAAGTTCAGGACTTCGTTCCTTTTCTGGCTCCGTTATGAGGTTCCGGAGTTGTCCTGGCTGGCGGACTGTCCTGTCTTTGCCTTGGAGGCTTGGCACTCCTTCTGCCGTTCCCACACGCTTGAGTGGTGGGAGGCTTCGACGATGCTTCAGGTTTTCCTGGGGGGGGGGGGGACCTTGAGCACCTTAATGAGTGCTTGTTTGCTCCTGCTCTTTCCTGGAATGTTGGTGTCGTTCAGCTCCATGTGCAGGTTCCCTCCTTTTCGGCAGCGCAGGTGGCGGAGGACTTGCACGCTCGGGGCCTTTTGGTTGCGGCCTTGCGCTTCTTTTCCCTCCTGGAGCTGTCTTCTGACTGGCTCACGGAAGATGTGGGGCCACTTGGGGCTGTTCCTGGGTCTGGCGCCTTGGCCTATCTTGAAATTCTTGAGTTTATCTTGATGATTTCGGGGTTTTAGTGTCCCCGCGGCCTGGTCCTCGACCAGGCCTCCACAGCCCGTGACAACTGACTAACACCCAGGTACCTATTTTACTGCTAGGTAACAGGGGCATAGGATGAAAGAAACTCTGCCCATTGTTTCTCACCGATGCCCAGGATCGAACCCGGGACCACAGGATCACAAGTCCAGTGTGCTGTCTGCTCGGCCGACCGGCTCCCACTCCTCGGCGGCTCGCTTATCAACTGCCTTGCTGAAGCTTTTCGCACCAACCTTATGGGATGCGGTGGCTCTGTTTTATGCCTCCTGGCTTGCGTGTCAGCAGACGGTGCTTGCTTCCTCTGTGGAATCCTCTTGGGCCTTGGCTCTTAGGATTTGTTTGAAGCTTCAGCCGTTGCGCAGTATATTCAGGCTGCTTTGGCTTCTTGCCGTCCTATGTCGGACTTGCTGGTTCTCCGGGGGTCCCGTGTGGTGGGCCTTCCTGGAAGGGTCGTGCCAAGGCTCAGGGTTCCTCTCATTGGGGTAGGCCACTGGTGTCAGGTTCAGGTTTAGCTCCTCCTTCGGACCCGCCTTCGTCTGGTCGGTGCTTTGTTTGCTCTGTGCGAGGTTCTGGGTCTCGTAAGGGGCGGCTTCCCCTAGAAAACCAGCGTTGAATGTAATGAAACGCCATTTTCTTGGCGAGTCTTGAAGGCTCCCCGGCATCCCCCTCTCCCTCCAGTCGGCGTTTTTTTCCCGTGTTTTGACATCCAGCCTCAGAAGTAGGGTGTTGATCGCTGGCACAGTAGGTCTGGGGCAGCCACCCCCCCTTCCGGGAAGGGGGGGTGGCTGCGCAGTCAGCGACGCGACGACGGGTGATGTCATACTAGTTTACTCGTTTTTTGTTTGGGGAGTTCTATCCACTCGTTTGGCTTTTGGTTGCAATTTTCACCAGAATAGGGTTTTTTTGGGGGGACGCCAACCTTTCTGGGTGCCTAACCCAGTTGATGGCAGACATAGAATGCTTCCAATTACATGGGGGTTTCTATAGGCTATTGCTTCCCTTGCCTCTCTAGAGGGGGCCAGGTTCTGGCTCGTGGTCCCCGGTAGGCCCATAAGAATTCCATACACATGACTGATGCCAAAGTCTGACATAAGCATATCAGCCTAGTAAGCTCCAGGGTGCCTCCGGGACTCGCCTAGAAAATGGTGTTTCATTACATTCAACACTGGTTTTTTCACATTCCTCAAGGTCAGCTCAGTGTTTCATGTTTATCTAGGCCTTTTCTTCAAGATGATAAAGGTTGTCTTGTATGTGCTGGCCTTCTTATTTGAGGTTGGGACATGGCAGTTCCATGTCATAGTGCCCAAGTTGTCTGCCTCAGTTGCTGCAGTGGACCTCAAGGTGCACCTCAAGTTGGTGGACGTTTTCAGTGTCTGTACTGTGCAGGAGACCTTTACTAGTTAGTTGCATGGGGATCTGGATGTATTGGTAGACCTAAGCCTCTTTGAGTGGGGGGGGCCAGATTCTCGTCGTGGTCTCTGGTAGACTCTTGCGGGTTTTAAGAGTCCTGGTGTGTTCCCAAGGCTTGAATGCTGACATGTTGTAATTTTAGGGAGTTACCATGTGGCCACAGAAAAAGGTATTGCATTACATTCAGTGCTGGATATTTACAATGCAGATCATTAGATCAAAGTGAACTTATGGAATGCCTAAAATAAGGAAAATATCTGAATGCTTACCTTTATAGTTAATTAATATTAATTACAATTTTCTGACATATTGAATAATAAATTCTGACATTTGCGTTTTGTATTTCAGTTGAACCACGATTGACAGCATCTGCACAGTATGCTGAAGCGTATGTTACTCAAGCAGCAGAACTACGCTGTGACTTCTCAGGAATCGACCCCAATAGCATAAGATGGACTCGTATTAGAGGTCAAATTCCCCATGGAGCTGTACGGGTGGGCAATATCCTCAGGTATTCTACAACCATCAGAAAATATTTTTAGTATTAATTACAGTGCTCATAAACCATATTTACCAGTGTACAAGACACCTGATTTATAAGTATATTTTGTGGGTGAAAAGTATATTTAGTGGATACATTTGTTCGGTATCTCCTGGTAGTTCTCTTAAGCTATCAGGCTGAGATTTCTCCTATCTTACCCAGCACTCTGTCATATAATGCTTTGAAACTACTGATGTTTTGGCCTTCACCAGCTTCTCACTTGTTCCAACCGTCTACCACTATGTTTGCGAAAATGAACTTTCTTATATTTCTTTGGTATCTTTGTTTAGTTAGTTTAATCTATGACCTCTTTGTTCTTGAAGTTCCAGGTCTCAGAAATGAGACCAGCGTCTAGGAGTTTGACATGCAGGCTTTGAGGCCGCGGAGGACACTCCCACACCTGGACAACTGCGGCTCCTTGATCATATGATGGACTCAAACCCGCATCCATGGACTCCCTAGACGCAAGCACCACCGTGCGGGTGTACATATATTACTTGAACATATCCACAAGGGCAGTAATGAGGGTTCGAACCTATGCACGAGATGTTCCCAGCTGTGCCTAAGTTTACTGTGCCACGACATGGTTTATGAGTGCATTGGGGTTCGTGTGCTTGTCCATATGGTACACTGTCACCACCATGTGCATCCCTGTTTTGCAGCTGCACAATATACTTGTTCTTTTGATGAGTGTCCCCAGTGCCTGTTTTGCTAGTTACCTTCAATTCCTGGCAATTCTCTCTGCTGTGTTTTGGCATACCTACTGCCATGACCCACGACCCTTCCGGGCAGGACTTCCATGGCCTTACCTGAGAACTTACAAGTCCGACAATGGCCGTCAACTAGACGAAGCTGCCTGCAGAAAAAGCACCATCGCAGACTCTGCAAACAGCAACGGATAAAAAGGTGATGAAAATCTAAGAGCCAGGGCCCAAGACTGGCTGAATTTGGACGAGCACCGCCTGCCAGCACACGAGGCAAGAAGCAAAGATCAGACATCGCCTCCCTCGGAAACAGAGCATACAACTTCACCAAAGCAGCCGGCACCCGAGCTGCCAAAGCAAGCACACCGGACCCTGGCCTGGAACCCAGCTCCTCCACACCCAGTACGAGACAGTTCGAAGACAGCTCCAGCAGGGAAAAGAAGCGCAAGACCAAAGCCAAGTGCCCATGGGCGCACAAATCCTCGGCCACTAGGGATGCCGAAAGGGAGGGAACCTGCACATGAAGCCGCATGTGGCCGACATCATAAGGAAAGATGGGAGCGAACTAGCACACCTTGAGGTGCTCCAGCTCACACCCAAGGAAAACCTGAATGACTGTAGGCAACTCTCGCCATTCAAGTGTGCATTCCGACAGGACGAATGCCAAGCCCCCCAAAGAAGAAAAGGTAGTCTGCCAGCCAGGAAGACTCCGGCACCTTGTAACGCAGCCAATAAAGAAAAAGAGGAGCCAAACTCAAAGAGAAAGCTTCATTATCGAGGAGCAATTCAGGTCTCGAAGGAGGTAAGCCGCAAGGAGCCTCCCACACCTTCCTCGCTGGGATGTGGGAAGCCAAAAACCTCCAGGAGGGAACCGAAAAATCCAAGGGAACTCGGACCCGAACCCGGGGAGGAGTCGAACTCATAACAAAATCGTACAGAGAGAGGGAAAGGAAAAACCCTCCCCCTGTAACAACAAGCCCTGTGCCGAGGGTACCAAACACCCAAGCAGGGACAAGGAGGCTCAGGCCTCACCCCCCCCCCCCCCCCAAGTCAACTCCTCCCCAGCCCTGGAATCCTCCACATTAGGACCCATGGCTGTGTTGTCCTCCAAACTCTCTGCCTTTGGAGAAAGAGCAGGGTCCACCGGAAAAGCAGGGATGAAGGGGGGCTCACTGGCGTGGCCCAAAAGCTCCGGCAGGAGGACTGGGCTTGAATGCCTCCACCGCCAATCCAGAAGGGGTAATCCCCGAAGCCGCCCGAGTCTCACTACCAGTATAATTCAGTGGGGCAGCTGAGGGGCATCCGGAAAGGCAACCAACCTCGTACGTCGTGGCAAATTAAACCTTGCATGCAACGCTAAAGCTGCCTGCACCCAAATATCAGTCTCAGTGGACTTGGTGAATGGAGTACAAGCAAAGAACATCACTTGCAGGACTTTGGGTCATAGGTGTCACTGACCCCAACAAGCAGCAAGGCGGAGGCAGACGATAAGTGTCAGCCCAAAACAGAGGAACAAAGCAACCTTCAAACTCGCACAAGGCGAGGTGGGACTCAGAGGTCTCCTACATTGGACCACTGAGCCCCAGTGGGGGTTTCCAGGGCCCTTAGGCTTACTGCTAAGGGAAGCCCAGGCGAGGTACTTTTAACCGGTTATTCCAGAGCTATCGAGAAAACAATCTAAAGCTGAACCCCTGCGACATGTGTAAGCACGGGAACCTAGTGGAAGGTCACCAAAAACCTATCAGTGGTCCTACCACCAAACCTGGCAGACCCCCGCCAGGCAAAACAAAAAAAAAAAAAAAAAAAAAAAAAAGAAAAACCCTGCAAGAGCACGTCTGCAGGAGAACAGAACCGGTCGCTATGCGTATATCAGACTGCTGCGCAGTATCGCGCCCCAGCCAGTGACGAAAGTACCTTCTAACCCAAGGGAAAACAGGAGTAAGAACCACCCCAGCTGAACCCCCAAGGGCGGGCAATCACCGAGCAGCAACAGAGCCACACGGAGGTAGCTGCTCCTGAGTGGCTCATGGAAGATAACCCTGAAGCTGCAAAGGCAGTACTTACAGCGCACCTGGGGAAGGCAGCCCTAGGTGCATGCAGCCCCAGTACTCTTGTGTTACGTCTGGCTCACACCACCATTAAGACAGAGCAACAACACCGCACTGCAGCACTGCGCAAAGAGTGGAGCCAGAGCGATCGACCGTCACCAACAAAACAGCCTCTTGAATTGAGGAGTGTTGCCGGCGTGGAGGTCTGGGACACCCCCCCCCCATCCCCCTCCCGGGGACGAGGGGGGTTGCACAGACGGATGTGCGGCGTTTGTGGTGACGTCATACTTGTTTCCTTGGTTTTGATTGAGGAGTTCTGTTGCTAGTTCTGCTTTCGGTTTGCAAATTTATTTAATCAGCAGTAGTTTGTTTTGGAATTCCTACCTTTCTGGGTGCCTGACCTGGTAGATGGCAGACAAAAACTGCTTCCAATTACACGGGGGTGTCTTTAGGCCATTGCTCCTCGTGCCTCTCTTGAGGGGGCCAGGTTCTGGCTCTGGTCCCCGGTAGGCCTAGAACTCCTTAGATTGACTGTTGCCACGGTCTAATATATACACATCAGCCCGGTATAGCTCTGGGGAGCTGAAGGGGCTCTCTACAGAAATAATTCTAAAATCAATTTCTGAAAATATTTTGATGAAAGTTTCATGACACTGAAGCCAATAAGTTGGAGATTTGTTTAGCTTTTTAAAGTTATTTTTACATAATTTGAATATTTTTTGCTACTATGCCCCCTATATTTGTGGTAATATGCACGGTCTAAGGGTTAACTAGCTTGTCAAAATGCATTCAAGAAGTGCTCACTAACATAGAATAAGCCCACTACACAAAGTTCCAAAGCATAATACAGGCCACTTAACTAAAGGTATTGTTCTCTTGAGATGAATCCGATTTAAGTGAGAGATGGTTGGGCTGGAGTATATTGTTGTGGTGTTGGTGCTGTGATCTGGTGGTTATCTGTAGAAATTACCTAGCATTACTTAGGTAGTTAACCTGGGTGCAGTAATTGGCAAGTTGTGCCTGAAAAAGAGTTTTTAGGTTTATAGACATCACTTGTCTGTCTGCATTTTAGGCTGGATTGACTGTGCTCTGGGTTTTGTTAGTGCCAGTATTACCTGACAGGGACAGTTTTAAAAGTTCACCATGGCAGTGCAGAATGTTTACATGCCTTAATTGCATGATTCCTTCGAAACATAGGTAGGTTCTTACCTTAGGGAGTGACTAAGTAGAAAACTTCGCAGTAATCACTTCATACCATTTTGTACATTTATAATTAGATCTGATGCAAATTTTAATCCAATAATTTTAACACAAATCCATGTAATATGAAATATCCATTTAGTAAGTATTTATTTTTCATTATAATAAATTATTATTCAATTTCAGACTGCCATTCATCAGACCTGAAGATGGCGGCAGATATCAGTGTGAGGCCATCACACCTGCTGGACACCATATCTCTGATGTCATCACCCTCACTGTAAAGAGTGAGTCCCAGCAAATGCACAATGACCTGCATGAACGTAGTTCACCTCACAATCGTCACTAGATGAGCATAGTTACCATTAGTATATTGAGACTTCTTATGCATGCAAAGATCTCACTTTCCTGCTTGCTTCCTGTAGTTTGTGTTACAACTTCAATTTATGTTTTACCTGAGTTGCATTGCAAATAATGTACAAATAAATTGTTTCTTTTGTGTGTATTGGTTCCAGGAATTAATTAGCTAGTACATAGCTTAAAATTCAATGTTTCTGAAAATATGCAGTGAATAGCCTTTACAAATTTATTAAAGTCAGTGTTCAATGTGATGAAATGACTCTTTCTGGAGGAGCACTGGCAGTTTCTTGAAGCTATATTGCAGAGATTGCTCCATACTATAAGGTCACATTAGTCACGGAAGTTCTGTTTGGCCTACAGGGGACCAGAGTCAGAACCTGATCCTCCCTCACAGAGGTGCAGGGAATGGGTAACAATCCACCACACGAACAGAAAAAGCCTCCTAAAAGTCAGTGAAGCCTTACAGATAACTAGAAGGTTAAGAGAAAACAAAGCTTCCAAACACCTTCACAAGCTATTAAAACAGAACAAGGGATCCAGTCAAACTAGTTCAAGACACTTTAGTACCTATTACCACCACTGGGGCTCCTCCAGAAAGAGACATTTCATTATATTCATTGCTCGATTTCTGGAAAGAGCCTCCTGGTGGCTTCCTGAAGTTAGCCCACTACAGAGACACAAAAATGGGACTTATCAGGAAGGAAAGGCAACAGATAATAGGACAAAGAAGAGAACCCAGACTGGGAGACATGGCATCGTGTCTCCCAGACATTTTTTTCAATCGTCTGGCACTCTTGTTGTGAAAGTGAATTTTGTAATGACCTTGCTATGACCTCTTGTTCTCGACGTTCCAGGTCTCGAGAATTCATCAAGTTTGTCAATTCGTCACTATTTTGTATGTAGTGACCATATCCCCTCTATTTCTTCTATCTTTTGGCTTTGGCATATTTAATGGCTCTAACTTCTCTGCATAGCTCTTTTCAATTCTAGAAGTCATTTAGCTGCATGTCTTTGCACCTTTTCCAGTTTGTTGATGTGCTTAAGATATGGGCACCATACAACTGCTGCATATTCCAACTTTGGTCTCTCTAAGTTGTGAACAATTGCTTAAGTATTTCACCATCCATGTATTTAAAGGCAATTCTGAATTTGGACAGAGTAGCATAGGCTCCTCCCACAATCTTCTCTATGTGGTCCTCTTCACATCTGCTGCAGAATTGACTTGAAAGATTGGGTGAGACCTGAAACAATCTTGCTCTCGTTTTGAGAATTTTGAGAATTTGTTTGCATTACTTGGGGGAGTTCATTTGGCAGTTTCAAGGCTTTGGTCTCTTTGAACCAAGTATTGGTCTGAATTGGTTCACTGACTTTTCAGATGGTTTCTTGGATGGGTGAAGGAGTGTAACCCTCTCTCTGTGCTTCTGTAAGGAGCGGGGCCTATGTTCTAGATCTGATCCTCAGTCGGACAAACAGAACTTAATTTTAGATCCGACATAGTAGTTGGGAGCCAACTCAGCAGTATAGTTTTAGGGAGCTACCAAGGCTCATCTAGAAAATGGCATTTCACTGCATTCTCTTGTAGGCTGGCAGGTGACCAGGTAAATTAGTTATATATTAAATAGAGCACTCCTTGGTGGTCTCTTTGATGCCAGAGAGAGTTTGTAAAGATTTAGATTTTATCTATTTCATGCCATTTTGGTGTGACCAGTACTAGAATGTTGCCCTGCCTAACAGCAAGTTACAGTTCGTACAGAAACAGTGGAAATGTACTATGGGGAAAACCTAGTGACTTGCTCAAAAAAGGCATTTTTTGTATGAGCTCTTAACTGATATTATAACAAACATTTATTAATGTTATTTTCATAGAAATACATTTTAACACCTATGCTTTCTGATTCACCAATTTAACATTATGGATATAAGATTGTTAATTTTTAACATTGTATATACTGTACTGTATATATATATTTTTGACAGATTTAATAGCTAATATAATTTATGCTTATGGCAGGACTTCAGGCTGTAGATATCAGAATCCGTCCCAGCCGTTCCAACGTACGCATTGGTGATGATATAGAGCTTACGTGCGAGGTGGGTGGGGACCCAGCTGCTGCTGTGTCTTGGTCAAGAGTAAGCTCTGATCTTCCATACAATGCTCAACGTCGAGGCAACCTCCTCAGACTTGTCAATGTGCAGTCTGATAATGGTGGAATATATATGTGTACAGTTACAACAGCCAGTGGTGTTTTTGAAGACAGCTTTGCACTAGTAGTTCAAGGTATGCTCCATGTAGTCTTTTAGTAATAATAGTAATTTCTGGGGGGAGCCTTTCCAGCTCCCTGGAGCTTATCCAGGCTGATATGCTATTGTCAGACTTTGTCATCAATCATGTGTATGGAGTTCTTTGGGCCTACCGGGGACCACGAGCCAGAACCTGGCCCCCACAGAGAAGCATGGGAAGCAATGGCCTATAGAAACCCCCGTGTGGTTTGAAGCATTCTATGTCTACCATCGACCAGGTCAGGCACCCAGAAAGGTAAGCGTCCCAAAACGAACCCCTATTCTGGTGAAAATTGCTACCAAAAGCCGAACAAGTGGATAGAACTCCCCTAAATGAAACGAGCAAATGAGCATGACGTCACACGTTGCTGCACCACTGCGCAGCTCCCCCCTCCCCGAGAGGGGGAAGGGGGAGCCGCAGACCCCCGCCCTGCTATCCACCCTTCAGTTCTGAGGCTGATGTTATAGGCAATGGTCATGTGCTCCGGCTCCAGTGGTTGTTTCAGCACTGTACCTAGAGTGTGGTGACTGTCTTCTAGGTGGTGTGTGAGCCGAGAGTGATTCCCCAGTACTCGGGCTGCATGCGCCTAGGGTTTCCTTCCCTAGGTGCCCTGTAAGTACTGCCCTTGGGGCTTGGGGTTACCTTCCCAAAGCTCCTTGGGTTTCAGTCACCCTTTGTGTGCTGGGGTGTTCTGTCTTCCTTGTTCGCCTTAGGGTGAGGGGGCAGTTTTGTGCTGGCTAAGCCACAGGGTACTGCGCAGCTTGTTTTCACCAATCATGGCGGCCAGCTCTGTTCCGCCTGGATACACTGTCCTCTTGTGGGGTTTTCTATTTCTTTTTGTTTTATCTGCCTGGTGGGGGGTCTGCCTTGGTTCTTGACCCCTGTGTACTAAGTATTCCTTGCCCGTCTTGCAGTGCCTGTCTTAGCCCTTCCATATACATTGGATTCTCTGTACAGTACTTACCTAGTTGTTGTTCAGAGATCTTCCACGGCTCTGCGTCTTCCTAGGCTCGATTGGCCCATGGCGGATCTGACAGAACTGGTTTGGTTCTGCCTCGGGTTTTTCACCTTCTTTTGGTGGTTGGGTGGCTTCATTGATGGTGTCCCACCTACGTGCTTCTTCTTGGCGGCAGTGTGGGTTTTTTTGGCAGTCCTTCCTTTTCCTTCTGTCCCTTCTTAGGTAGCTGCATTTGTTGGCGTGGTCTTGTCCTTCTCTTGTGGAGGTTCGAGGCCGTCATATTGCCCCATACTGTCGCCTCGTATCGTGTGGCGCTTTCAGAGCCGCTTCAGCTTGCTTTCAGAATTGGTGTTACATCTGTGCCGTTTCACAAGCTGTCTTATGTGTCGTTTCACCTCCAGTCTGCTCATGCGCTGCCCAAGCCGTCCTGGTCATTGGACAGGGTGCTCTCTTTTCTTTCTTCTCCATGGTTTGTTGTGGCCCCTTCGGCTCAGGTTTGTTTCTCGGAGGCTCTTTTTCTGTTGGCATTGGCCTCTAGGGGTCGGGTCGGTGAGCTTCATGTTCTCGTTCGGCACAGGGGTGTTCTGCTCCTTGGGTCGTGCCGATAGGTTTGTTCATCTGCAGCCATCTCCTTCTTCTTTTCTGGCAAGGAATGAGACTGCTGGTTTCCGGAAAGAGTCCTTCAGTTGTTGATGCTTGGCTGTTCGGGCCGGGGGGGGGGGTTGCATCATGTTTTGTGTCCGGTTGCAGCCCTCCACCATTATTTGTGTGCCACAGCCTCTGTGTTCGGGGACGCACTTTAGGTTGATCCAGTTTCCCTTCTTCCCTGTTCGCGGATGTGAGTTTCCCAGGTCGTCCACACGGTTGTTAAGGCTACCCAGCTTGCGGTCTATCCCATGACCATGAAGTTTCCAAGTTCGCTGCTCTTGCTGCCGTTTTTGGCAACATGTCCTGGGCTGACATTGGGGCGCGGAGATTTTGACGGCCGAACAGGGTCTGACTGCTCGTTATCTCGTGAACATTCCTGGGCCTAGGCGGGCTTGTGTCATTTTGGGTCGGCAGTTGCAGCCGGTTGTCTCAGCTTCGAGTTGAGGAGTGAGCAGCGACTGCCTCCCGGGTATGTTCCTTTACTTTTCCTCTGTGGGTAGTTAGCTCCGGGGAGCCAAAGGGGCTTCCCCAGAAAACCACCGTTGAATGTAATGAAACGCCATTTTCTGGGTGAGACCCGGAGGCTTCCCCGCATCCCTCCCTTGCCCCAGTCGGTGTTTTTTTTTCGCGCGTTTTGACATTCGGCTTCAGAACTGATGGGTGGATAGCCAGCATGAGGGGTCTGGGGCTCCCCCTTCCCCCTCCTTCGGGAGGGGGAAGCTGTGCAGACAGCGATGCAGCGACATGTGACATCATGCTCGTTTCTTTTTGGGGAGTTCTATCCAGTTGTTCGGCTTTTGGTAGCAATTTTCACCATAATTGGGGTTTGTTTTGGGACACTTACCTTTCTGGGTGCCTGACCTGGTCGATGGCAGACATAGAATGCTTCCAACCACATGGGGGTTTCTGTAGGCCATTGCTCCCCATTCCTCTCTGAGGGGGGCCAGGTTCTGGCTCATGGTCCCCAATAGGCCTATAGAACTCCATACACATGACAGATACTAAAGTCTGACATTAGCATATCAGCCTAGTAAGCTCTGGGGAGCCTCCGGGTCTTACGCAGAAAATGGCGTTTCATTACCTTCATTGCTGGTTTTTTATATCATTTTATGTTGGCATTTGCTTTATATAGATTCCAAAGTGTTTCATACATACACAATTTGCAACACATCTTACTATGCATCTTTTTAAGTCTGTTTATTTTGTTTTTCAAAAAAGTATCAGTTTTTCTACAAACTTTGCAAATTACAATTTTCATCAAGTATCTTTTGGGAAATATCAATCATTGAGCTCTAACTCCTTGAGTTAATTGTCTCCAACAATTAAATTTCTGGGTAAAATCAATAGAAGACCAAAGAAACTGCATTCCACAAGTTTCCTCAATGGAAACTTTTGGAATGCGCTGAAAAAAAAGTTGTGCAAGCCATTTCTGTTCACAGCTTCAAATTCAAATATGAGACAAGATCTTGAACATTTAAGCATGGTTGGTGTGGTAGGTGCCCACTTATCTGCCCAGGCTGGGTTTTTTAGCTTACAAAACCCAGGCTGGTTTAAAAAAAAAGTTTTCTGCCTTAATATGGGCCAACTTAGTTATTTAAATTTAATAGAAGTTTTCTGTGGAGAGCCCCTTCAGCTCCCCGGAGCCATACCAGGCTGATGTGTGTATATTAGACCGTGGCAACAGTCAATTGATGGAGTTCTAAGCCTACCGGGGACCAAAGCCAAAACCTGGTCCCCTCAAGAGAGGCACAAGGAGCTATGGCCTAAAGACACCCCCGTGTAATTGGAAGCAGTCTTTGTCTGCCATCTATCAGGTTAGACACCCAGAAAGGTAGGAATCTCAAAACTACTGCTGGTCAAAAATTGCAAACCGAAAGCCAAACTAGCAAACAGAACTCCCCAATTAAAAATAAAGAAATAACATTACATCACCACAATCGCCATGCATCCGTCTGCATAACACTCCCTCCCCGGGAGGGGGATGGGGGGAGTTGTTTTTTTTTTTTTTTTTTAATTTTCCTATCATATGGGGTTTGTTTTGAGATGCCTTCCATTCTGGGTGCTTAATCCTGGTCGATGGCAGATTTGGGATAACCCCCAAATACAAGGGAATTTTCCTTGGACCATTGGTACCTATGCCTCTCTGAGGGGGGGGCCAGGTTCTAGCTCATGGTCCCCGGTAGGTAAAACTCAAATGACTGAAGCTCCAGACTAATATTGCGTATATCAGTCCGATAGCTCCAAGGAGCCACATGATTTTTCTCTTTTTTTTTTTACCAACTCTGACACTAAATAATTTAAAATTCACCAGGTGGTCAACTAAAATTCACCTGGTGGTCAAATAACTAAGAGGCTGTTATTGACAAAATAATTAAGCATTGATACATGAACATTCCCACCCACACCCCTCGCTCCCGTCACACAACCCACATTTATGCTTTCCATCCCTCTGTATGTACATGGTTTAATATACAGTATATATACAAACTAGGGGGGGGGGGCATCTTTCTTTTCAAGAATACTGTATACATATGATGATATTGCTTCAAATGTGTGATTCGGCTGATGAAGTTATCTTTCTCATTCTGCTGCAATCAAAACACATTTAGTTATTAACATTATTTTCTTAAGGTTTATTTTAAAGGTGAAAGTGTCCCTGACAAAGATTATTAACAATCTTTTCAATCTTATATCATGCTTCATGTGATGACTGGATAATACTGGTGAGATACTGGTACTGGTATTTGTTATTAGTAAATTATTCATTATTAAATTGTTCCAAATTGCTATACTTAACTATCATCTTGATTTAATTTTTAGCACGCTCATGATATTTGTCTCATCATGGATTTTGTATTACAGAATTAATATCAACTGAAAATATTGGGTTTGGCCAAAATACACGCTCAGTGGAAACAAGATCTGTAGCCCATGGTTTACGGGCAGTGATGGAGTGTCGTGTGTCACTTCCACCTCCAGTATCATACACATGGAATAAACAAGGAGGAAAATTACCATCAAATTCACTTGTTCATGATGTGAGTAACTACTTTTTATTATATTTAACAATTCAGCAAAATTTTGTTGCTCACTCACATACAAGATAATATCAAACTCATGCAGTCCTTACCTACCCTCTTTGAACCTCTATATTGTATAAAATGTTGAGACTTATTCATTAGATTCACACTGTCATAGTTTGAACCTACATGGGTTTGCATTGTTGCAAGTCCCTGTTATTTGTTAGGTTTTTTCTTGACTTGTATTTAAAGATTGCTTGTATTGAGTTGTTAAGGTGACCATCATCATCATCAGCTGGTAGTCTGGGAGCATACACCTAGGTAGCTCATTACCACAGGAGTAAATATTATTACCAAGTCCTCAAGAAGTGAAATGTATATGTATATTAGTTTGACAGAGCTAATTTAATCACATACAGCTTGCGAGAAGTAAAGTACGTGGAGATGATGATATGAAGTTGTAGTTATATATGTTAAGTGTGTAGGTTAATGAGAGGGTGTGAACTTAAGTAATGGCAGATTGTTAATACATGTAGATGCTCTGCTCTTCAGGATTTGTATGGTACTTAATGATTGGCATGAAATACAAGCTGTGTGATAACATGCAGACCTGGGTGTGAGATCGTTCTGAGTGAGTGTTGTTGAGTCTCTGCCCTTCTACAATTGTACACTAGAAATAACAAGTGTTTTATATACAGTGTTAATCACCCTTACTAGAACTGAGCCCTGAGGAATACAAATTTCTACTCCTCTACAGTGTGACTTAACCTCTCTGACTATGACCCTTTGTTTCCAGTCCGTTGGGTAATATTATTGCAGTATATTAAAGCATTCGTCTCATTTAATTGATTTTTATACTGTATATTCACGATTTAAATTTATTATGTAATAAAATTCTATATCATGAAACGTTCTAATTTTCCTCCAAGATTCTTAACAAAGACCCACACTGGCAAACATAAAATCGAGATTAGCTATATATACATGCTAATGTGTGTATGTACTCACCAAGTTGTGCTTGTAGGGGTTGAGATTTGACTCTTTGGTCCCAGCTCTCAACTGTTAATCAACTGGTGCACAGGTTCCTGAGCATAGTGGGCTCTATCATATCTACATTTCAAACTGTGTATGGAGTCAGCTTCCACCACATCACTGCCTAATGCATTCTATTTGTTAACTACTCTGACACTGAAAAAGTTCTTTCTAATGTCCCTTTGGCTCATTTGGGTACTCAGTTTCCACCTGTGTCCCCTTGTTCCACCTATGCTAAATAGTTCGTCTTTGTCTACCCTGTCAATTCCTCTGAGAATTTTGTAGGTGGTGATCATGTTTCCCTTTACTCGTGTGTCTTCTAGGGATGTGGGCGTAGCTCTTGAAGCCTTTCCTCATAACTCATACCTCTCAATTCTGGGACTAGTTTGGTGGCATGTCTCTGAATCTTCTCTAACTTTGTCTTGTGTTTAACTAGGTATGGACTCCAGGCTGGAGCTGCATACTCCAGGACTGGTCTGATATAAGTGGTATGCAAGGTTCTGAACGATTCCTTACACAAGTTTCTAAAGACCGTTCTGATGTTGGCCAATCTAGCATATGTGGCTAGATTATGTGTTGTGTGTTACAGATGACAGTGATATGGAATGCCACCAAGTTATGATGTTATTCCATATTATCATGAAACAATATTTCTCTTAAATTAAAGAAAGACAACAGAACACGTCAATCACAAGTCTTCCTCTTCAGCCACAGATAAAGAGTCACAAATAAGTATTTACATATAGATATTTTTCATTCTAATGCATTCTATATTATGCATTAATTTGATGTTTATTTTTGTCAGGCTGTTTTAGACATCCCAGAAGTACACACGGAAGATGCTGGTTTATACATCTGCACAGGTAGCAATGAAGAGAGAAGTTTAGATCTTCCAATACTTCTCCTTGTCACAGGAATTGTTCCTAGGTAATGACTTAAGTCAATTTTTGTACATCAGGAGCTCTGTTCATTTATATATAGGTTGGATGCTGCTTATTAATGAATATTTATTATTGTATTATTTATTATTTTAAATTGTATTATTTTATTATTTTAAATTTTCTTAATTTATTATTTTTAACTTTTATTATTTAATATTATTATTTTATTATTTTGTATTTTCATTAACCTCTGTTCTGCGCACCTGTTTTTGGCAACAATTTCATGGTGCAGTTGTTAACCACCGTGCTGCGTGGAGTTTATTGAGAAATTTCCCGGTGCGCATGAAATGAAGTGTTCCCCAAAAATTATTTTTTCTTCGTAAAATGATAAATTCCCTTCCCTGAACATGTCTATGTAAAAATAAGTACCAAATTCCACTTACTTTGGCTGTAGGGACGTGGACAAGATGCGCTGTGACGTCATGAGGGCCTGGTCGCCCGTGCGTGACTCGCCCAGACACAGTCGCGCGGGCCATTCAAGCACCGGGTGTTGCCACAAATATATTTTCAATTATTTGTTTTATGTATTTCCAATGCGGTTTTATTTGTTTTTTTATCGTATATGATGCATATTTGTGTCCTTTACAATATGTATACAGTAGAACGTTCATAATGTTCCATGGAACTGTGATACATGTGCCAGTAATGTGTCCACAATAAATGTTTATTGTCGCAATATTACCTGTTAAAAATTCACTAAAATTACAATATGTACAGTTTCACACACTATTTACACAGTAACACACTGTATTACACACTCAATACTTCAGAAGTGAGTAATAATCAATGAAGTAGCCCATGGTACACAGCGCGACTTCGCTCTCAGTGCACCAGATACACACAAATTTTCGCTTCCAGTTTCTTCGTTCTGTGTGCTTGCAAATAACACACTCTTGTACACCCTTGGCTTTAGTACTTGTAGGTGGTATGTAGCCAAGCTTGTAAAGTGTAAGGTAGTATTGAAAAGATTATAGGAAAAGATCAATTTGTAAGGTAGTCTTGAAAAGATCGCTTTGTATGGTCCCACAGAGGAAGAGATTCAGCTTACCTCAAGAGTGTCCATCAGTTGGTAAGAGATTCAGGTATTCTTGAAAATATCTATGGAAAACACCACCATGGAAGCCGCTAACACTGTTCATCTATGCTTTTTGTATCAGATGCATCATCACTGAACGCAGAAAACGATTCATCTAAGTATCATGTAAATAAATAGCATAGGATTGCAAGGGTGACACTCAGAACTACAACTGGATACGCTTGCTATATCGTCGTCATAGGTGCTGTATCACTTGCATCCGACCTTTGTGTTAGGTCCTTATTGCGCCTGGCTTCCCCAATATTATGACCCTTATGTTCTTCAAACAATAAGGTTTGAATTTCACCGACAGAGTATTATCTTTCAACACCGCGTCGGACAGGTGTTTGGGAGCCAGAGGCGCGTGCGCCACCCATGGTTGCTCATTCAGTACTAACCCAGCCAGCAGCCCTAGGGCATTCTGGGATTTTTTTCCAAGATGGCTGCCTCTCACTGGAGGTCCTAAGAGTCCATTTTGTACACAACCAACCACGTACACATTTAGAATTGGTTACGAAAAATCAAAACGAGTTTTCTCGGTTGGCGCAGTTTCCCGCCGACCGAGAAAACTCGGTTGGTGCAGTTAAGTGGTTAAGGGCATATTTTTGTTGTTTTTATAAATGTTCAGCTAATGTTAATGTCCAAACTCAATCATTTTCATTTCAAATCACAAAGAGCGATGAAAACATTAAAAAAAAAAAACTTAAAATATGGCCTAATTAAAAAAAAAATCACACAACACTTAGGATGCCTTAAGGTGCTTTGCGCAGTGCAGTGGTTGATATATATTAAACAAATCCACAAGGGCCGTGACGAGGATTCGAACCTGCGTCCGGGAGCATCCCAGACACTGCCTTAATCGACTGAGCTACGACAGGGTTAAAAGGGTTGAAACTGAAGTTCTACTGAACTTACTAGATCCCATAGCCTCTCCGAGGCACAAACCAGGCGCTCACGGGAAATGCTAGGCCCACCTTGGGGTAGAATAGGGTGCGCATGCAGGGAACGCAAAAGTGTTAATAAAATGTTATTTGCATTGAATACCTTTTCCATACTGTATATAATAGGCCTACTGTGTAATTTCCTAAATAAAGACTATATTATTGGTATCTGTGCTCTAATAATATATATATATATATATATATATATATATATATATATATATATATATATATATATATATATATATATATATATATATATATATATGTCAACTGATTAAATTTAGTTATGTTATCTGCAGTAGTTTCAAACAAAAAAATTAAAAGTGTGTTATATTACTGTATATACACAAAAAACATCTGAAGAAACAGGTAATAGGCTTCTAATGAATATTAATCTTTTTTTTGTAGGTTTGAAGAATCATCGTATATGTCACTGGCAACACTCTCAAGAGCTTACCTGACCTTTACCCTGGAAATTTCCTTCAAGCCTGAGTCAGAGAATGGTTTGTAATAATGTTTATGCATCATAATTGTATTCATTGGTTAATCTTTTCATGTGATTACAACACTTACTTTCGAACACGCACTTATTGGAGGCCTTAAACATAGTATAGGTCTGAGGGGTAAATGAGTAGTGTCATAGGATACATGAATGTATAGTGAAATAAACAAAAAAATTCAGTCAGTATACAAAAACCTGAGATGTAGAGGTTAAAATTTTAAAAAATTGTGTTGGTCTGTCATGGAACAACTGAATTGAAGAAAATAGTGGTTACCCAGACCTTATTGCTGGTTGTGAAATTGTCCTATAATAGGTCAAGCTTCAGGGTCCTACAAATTATAGGTCGACCACTGACCACAGGAAGTTATAGGAGTTATATGAATCTGTTTGCAAGTGATGCTTAATTCAAAACAAATAATCAAGGATTTAAAAGACTGCAATAGCCTTCAGTTTGACCTAGACAAACTAAGCAATTAACCCTCAAACCGCTAGGGGCCCAAATGGAATTCACACCCACAGGCGCAACAAAAAAAAAATTCAAAAAAATTCTTTCTTCTTATAGAAGTGTTCATTTTTGTTCCCTGATCACGGAAAAAATAACAAAAAAATTGTAGGTGCCATATTTTAGCCGCAATAGGGTAGGGAAGTGTGGCAAAAAAGGGGCGTAGGCAGAGCCTTCGCCAGACAAGGTCTACTCCGCCCGAGCTGTCAGATGGCAGTTGCCACAAATATATTAATATTAAATATATTATTACCTAATTATTTCAATGTGTCTGATTGATTTTTCTTAGTTTTTTTGCTGTAATATTATTCCATACAGTGAATTGTGGTATATTTATATAATAAAATGTGTGAACCATCTCTGTACTCAAAATTATGGTGTGCATATTAGTTATTCAATTATTATTTTCATAAAACAATAAACAAATAGTTTTGCTGTGTTACACTATATACACAGGTTATATATAAGTATCTGCATGTTTTGTTCACCATAACGAACTACTAAGTTGGTCTTGAGTCAAAAAGCAACGAGGAGTGACCGCCAAACACCAGCGAGCCACTCACTGCCACTCTCTCCCTCAACACCACTTCACTCACCCTCATTCTCCTCCCACAATACTGTTTTTGCATTTATTCACTATACACAGACGTTATATATACGTATTTACATGTTTTGTTCACCATAACTGTACATCTAAGCTTGTATGGTGAGTAAAGGCACAAAGACGTAGGACCTCACACAGTCAGCTGATCGGCAACTGCCCTCAAGGCCAGACGCACTAATATTTCTCGTCCAACAATATTGTTTGTGGTGTTATTACCCTATATACACACATTATATATAAGTATCTACCTGTTTTATTCACCATACCTGTACAAATAAGCTGGTATGGTGCCCAAAGACCATAGTGGCCATCAGTAAACAACATGCCAAGTCGTGCAGACGACGCTCCTCCCTAACCAAAATGGCAGCTCCCAACCTACTCCTCTCGCTGTTATTTCACACTATACACACATTAAATATAAGTATCTACATTTGTGTTCACCGTAGCAAACCACTAAGCTGGTATGGTGAGTGCAGTCAATATAAGGTGACCACACACAGTCAGAAGACGACGCCACAACCCTCCCTCCACAGCCTTACTCTTCCCTCCATGGGGCACAGTGCTAAATATCACCACAATCCTGCTATTATCAGAATCCTGGTCAGTTTTATCACAGTCAGTGGGCTTCAGTAATACTATCACTGCTAAATAATAGCAGTATCATATATATTATGGCATTTGTAGGCGATGCTGTGGTCACAAGCTGAACAGCGGTGCTGTGAGCTCGTGCTGCGTGCGCCAGCCTTGGTGGCTTGCCCAATACTGACGCCCTAACACCCAAGAATGTTGGCCTGGATTTTTTTCTAGGTGGTATCTGGCAACTATCGGTTGTGGCTGTACTATAGCTGCCCCTATCCCAGGCGGGGCGTTTAAATTATAGCACTAGACACGAAATCATATATAAATGATGTGCGTGGTTTCGGTTTTGTCACTGATATCATTTATATACGATATGCGCGGTTTGAGGGTTAAAGGAAGAAATGGCTGATGTGTGTAAAACAGTGATGCAGTGATGTAGGGAAAATGTCATGCTATGGAGAACGGAAAGAGTGGATATAAATCTAAACTTAACTAGAATATGCAAGTGAATTGTAATAAAATCAGGCAAGAGAAGATACTTTGATGTGACTGTTACATCTAGTACATTACCACAGGACCATATTAGTGGCAAAGTGTGTGGTCTTTGCAGCCCTAGCCAACTCCACAATAGCATTTAAAGGCATGTACAGTCAAATGTTAAACAAATTATTATATATGTGATGCAGAATTAAACATTGGTGGAGTGATGTTTACATTTCAAGAAGCATGTAGATAAAATAGAAATAGTTTTAAGGTATGCAACAAAATGGATCCCAGGACTCTCTGTTCACCTTCAAGGAGAGATTTGATTTACAGAAGATATTTAATTTGGAAGATAGAAGAAAATATGAAGATCACATCACCACATACAAAATAATAATATATCAGTGTTTAATAAAGTTGATAAATCTTGATACAGTACCTGCCCAAAAATAGAACGAGAACACAGGTACAAGATAAAGAACTCGTATAGAAAGAATATCAGAAAATGATTCTTCGATAATAGAGTAGTTGAGGTATGGAGGAAATTGTAGGAAACAATTGTTTTGAACAAAATACAGCTAGTTTTAAAACTGCATATGATAAAATGTATAAAGAAAATGGGGCACAATTAGCATTGTTTTCATCGTGTAACTACAATTAGACAGTTGTAGATAAACATGTATACTGTACAAGTTTAGATTTGCATATGTTCAGTGTTAAATTTAGCACTTCAATATAGCTTAAATTTTTTTAAATTAATATTTTAAATTATTATTGCAAACAAATAATTTTTAATTAACAACTTTCAGGATTAATCCTGTATAACAGTCAACGTGCTGGTTCTGAGGATGGAGATTTTGTGTCGTTTGGGATGAGTGATGGTTATGCCGAGTTTCGCTTTGATGTTGGGTCTGGGCCAGCTGTTATACGTTCCAGGCAGCCCTTAGAACTCGACCAGTGGCATACTGTAAAACTCTCCAGGGACCGAAAAGAAGGTAAGATGTTCAGCAACCTGAAATTGTATTAATTGCGTGGATATGAAGAATTGATAACATATATAAAATATAATTTGTATGTGTTAAGGTATTTTGAAGACTTCATTAATAATTTTTCACAGGTCCTCATTGCTAGAAACTGTAGCCTATAGTCTTCATACACAGAATCATTTACCTTGACTTAACAGATTTTGTTTGTTAACCTAATATTATATGTAGATTCTTAAACTATACATATTTAATATATTCTCTCCAACTTTTGGCATTCAGAGTCATTAATATCCCAATCCTTACACAGAGTTTTGGATTAGCTCACAGTGGTCCTAATTCTGATAAGATATATCTTTACACTGGTCTACATTATTCCAGAATTTATAGATGTAAAGAATATTCCTCCATATAGCTGTTCATGCTTACATTCATTCGTGACCACATAACCCAATCACCACAATAGTGCTGGTAATAACATATCATCAACACTTGGATCATCAGAGATTACAACTCGAGCCTAACGAATACAAGACTGTTGTCCTATATTAGTTAACTGGTACTCAACTGAGATTTTAAGTCTTTCTGGAGTACCTCTAAAAGTATCTGAAGGTAATCCACTTCCTCATCCATGTTATATAAGATGCAATCTGCAATAGCAAGAAAGATGCATAATTATTTACACCTGGAAAATATTAGAGGGGATGGTTCCAAATCTGCATACTGAAACAACGCCTTGCTAGACCAGGTGGGATAGTAAAACATAAAAAAATAGCCTTATTGTAAAAGGGGGTGTAATAAGTACTCTTTGAAGACAATTCAATAAAGAGTGAGGGCATAAGACTAAACACCCTCCCACTAAATGTGAGGGAGGATTCTAACTAATCAACCTTTACAGTGTTCAAAAGCAATTTGATAAATGCCTCCAAATGGTGCATAATCAACTAGGCTGTAATTCACACTTCAGAATGCATGCAACTGCATCTAACAGCTTGATTGACCAGATCATCAAGCAGGAAGCCTAGTCAGAAACTGAGTAGCAGTGATATTGATCCTCTAACCACATTAAGGTGATTTCTTGGTTTCCAAGCTACCCCCTCCTTGTAGAGCCAGATTATAGGCCTGGCTCCTGGTAGGTGAGAATGGGTATAAGAGGCCTGTTACATTTTCCTAAGGCTTAGCAGTTCTGTACTAGCAATACTAGCTTCAGGAGGTACTTAGGGCCCACCAAAAAAGGACTTTGTATTTCATTCAGTGCTTAATTTTTGCAGTATGACAGTTCTAACTTAGACATTCAACAGTTACCCACTCAGTAGTGCTTGACTAGTTTTGAAACAGAAAAAAATATCAGCTATTTTCCTTATCCATTGCTTTGTTCGCATACTTGTAGACTATATGAAATATTTTTTTATGTTTAATGTAACAGTATTAATTTCAGGATGGTGCTAAAAGTTTAATTTCCAACATCTATTCCTACCATGTCCACTAAATATTGTGCCTTCTTTCTCTGTATATTTAAATCATAAAGTTCAAAAATTTTTCTTACAGGAACAATGGTAGTAAATGATGAGGCACCTGTTATTGGCCGTAGTGTAGGACGCTTCCTTGGACTTGACCTTATTGAACCTATGTACTTGGGTGGTGTGCCAGATTTCAGTAAAATTCATGAGCAAGCTGGCTTTACTACAGGATTCAGAGGCTGCATAAGTCGATTAACGATTGGCACACATCATGCTGTAGACCTAATGAGAGAAGTAAAACATAAGGTGAGGCTTTGTTCAGTGTGAATTTATTAGCTTGTATCCTTAAGTTTGAAATGTGCATTGGCATTGTCATCAATAGTGTGCAATTTATCTGAATTTTTTTTTTTTAACCATTTCAAAGTGGAATTAAAATCTATAATGGAATCTCTTTAATTTGAATGTTTCTCGGGTGAATTAGTTGGTAAATGCTACACATTTTTAATAATAGTTTTTCTGGAGGAGCCGAACAGTTGCTTCGTGAAGCAGGCTGCACTGATATAACTCCACACATGTCACATCACTGTTGGAAGTCCTTAATAGCCAATTAGAGACCAGAGTGAAACCTGGCACCCGCACATAAGAACAGGGAGTAAGGGATTCTTTTTAATCACCCTCACTAAAGGAAACATCTAGAAAATAAGCAGAATAAAACAGACAACTTCAAGGTTCACAGAGAAAAGAGAAGTGAAGCATTAAATGACTCGGTAGACGATCCACCCAGTAATTAGTACAGTATGAGCCTCCCTAGTTAACACTTTCAGCCTCCCGGCGAAGGTAAAAAAAGAAAGCGGGATGTGCTCACGGCGTTTTGCCGCGTAAGCGTAAAAACAAAAATGTGTATACTCTTTTTACTCTCCTGACCTTAGTTCTCGAGCTACATATTTCATTTTGGTACCAACATGTTCGCAATAAAATTATCTAGAAGAACATCAGTAAAAAAAGTCACGAAACGTATAGGGATACCAGCACCAAATAAATAACTACGAAGATGACTCGCCGTGAGCGCCCAACAGCAACAAAATGTTTTTACTCTTGGGATTGTTATCACCTCCACACTTGTCCTACAGCGTTAATTTTGGTATCAATGGACTCGCAATGAAATTCCCAACACGGTGATATGAATATAAGTGTAGAATAATGATTGCGGCCCGCCCGCAAGAGTGTGGGAAGTGGTGAAATTGTTACCCGGTATCGGTGACGGGACGACGCACGGCGCTTTGAAAGTTTATACTTATTTCACTCTCATGACATTATTATTCTATGTACGTCATTAATTTTTGTGTCAATGTGTTCGCAATAGAATGTTCTATGAGCCCGTAGGTAATAAAGATCAACAAAGCGTAAGATAGAATAGCGCCAAATATAAAACAACGCTGGAACATATCAGTGAGAGTCAAACACACACGAAATGT
This sequence comes from Procambarus clarkii, assembly GCF_040958095.1. Classification (NCBI taxonomy): domain Eukaryota; kingdom Metazoa; phylum Arthropoda; class Malacostraca; order Decapoda; family Cambaridae; genus Procambarus; species Procambarus clarkii. The sequence continues at coordinate 18,101,261 of NC_091216.1, read as the reverse complement.
TTTTACTTGTGTTATGTTTGTGAACCTTTCATGAACTTATTGTACCATGCAGCCTATTGGTGAGAAAGAGAGCCTCATGGCGCGCAGTTTGAAACAAACCCAAAGTAAATCGGATAAAAATTGAATTTTATACAAATATTTTAAAAGAGGACATAAATTGATGTCCACCTAGCGGGAGCGGGTAGGCGAAACAGGACGCCGGGAGGAGTCCTCATCTGCAGAAAGTGTTAAAGCTGGCCACTGCCAGGTGGCAGCACCACTGAGAGTTGCTGGGTCCCATGACAATACTATTTAGTCCTTCACCTGATGTTTACCTGTGTGGGTCACTACTTGAGTTGCCAGATTCATGGGTCCCAACTGTTTCTAGATAAGTATTGGGCATACTTTGGACTCTGTCCTGTGTGGACCTTTTGCTTGCATATTGTTTTCAAGGTTTAGTGTTAGATTCACATGCATGTGCTTAACATGTGTGCTTCGAGCTGCATTAGCTTTGGGCTGCCCTTTCCTGGTAGACATTCTCTGTCTTGACAGTGACTTTCCTGATGTGTTTGGGAGTTAGTCCCATAGAGACCAGCTTACTGTATAGGGTGCCTCACCCTGAGTAATGCAAGGGTCTTTGACTTCTCTGCAAAGTTCTGATGTTGGAGCATTCAGGGTTTTGATTAAACTGTGCATTAAAGGTGCTGATGCCTTTCACAGCTGTGTTTATCCTTGGGCCTGCATTCAGCATCAGTTCTTCTCTTCATGCCCTAGAAAGTCCATCAGGTCTTAGGTATGGCTCATTATGGACTGACTTGCCTAGCCCAGACTCAATACTTGCGAAGATTGAGGGATGTCGTACATTTTGTCAACGACGTGCTGCCCATTAGGCGAGTGATGCCTTCCACCCCATAACCTGTATTGTTTGTGTTCACTGGGTCTCAGTTTTGGTATAGCCTTTCTCAGGACAAGAGATTTATCAGGCAGCAATTGCATTATGAATTTGTTTTGCTCATGTTTGTTGTTTGTGGCTTGAACACATCTATGCCCTGGAGTTGGCCCCTATGATGTTTAGGGATTCTGAGATGGAGGAGTTGGCAAATTCTACCTGTTATTAAGTTTGTCCTTCCTTCCCTCCCTCCCAAATTCCATCTGGCGTAGTTCACTAGATCTCTCTTACCCTTCCCCTCCTCCTATCCCTTGTTATGGGCTCCAAAACGTTTGAGGGTTTCAGATTCTAGGCAAGGTTTAGCTGTGGGTGTAGCTTGGCCACCTCCTGTGTTGACCTGTCCACATCAACAATGGAGATGGCTAATCCGTCCTTTCCCACTGGAGACTTGGAGTCTTCTTTTTACAGGGAAGGTGGTTGGTTATGTTAACCTCTGATTCTTTAGTTGCGATAATGCTTTCTTCTCCTTTTTGACAACAGACGTGGAATACAGATCTGCTTCAGAGTCTTTGTATGTGACATTTGTGACTGGGGAAGGTCCCTAGGTCCCTTTCAGCCCTTTGGCAGTAGGCTAAACTTATCCTCCATCAATGTTTGAGCGGGATTCCACAGCTGCTCCTCCATGGATTCATTTTGTGTATCGTTTGAATCCTTGGATAGATCTGATTTTCAGAGGTTTCCATCATCCTTCCTTTTGCCTTCTTCAGCTTGGGCGGACCTCTTTCAATTCCTCTTGCAGAATCAGGACCTCTCTACCTTGGTGGACCCATCCTCATTTGAATTCTGGTTGGCTTCAACTTTTAGATTATGGTACAGTGTCTCCAATTCTTCCTGACTTGCAGATAATTCCCTGTTTTCCTTTGGGACTGTGCATGGTTTTTACTGTATCCAAACAATTGAGTGGCAGGAGGTGACATTCGTCTTTCAGATGTTCTTCAGCAGTACATTTGTTTACTGGAGAATTGCGTGTTTGACCTGGTTTTACCTAAGGACTTTAACGTGTGTCAGCTCCTTGTGCCTTTGCTTTCCAGAGTCCAGACCATGGAGAATAATAGGCTGCGCTCATTTGGCTGCCATGGAGCTATTTTCTGACCAACTCTGGGGATATTTTGGCTTCAGTGCTTGGTGTTGCTCTGTTACTAATATTCTAGCTTTGGTAGCCTTGCCTAAGTTGCTCGCTCCCTTTCTTTGGGAAGTGATGGCAGAGTTTTTCCTTATTATCCTTGCATGTCAGCAGGCTGTGCTTGCTCAGGCAGATTTGGGTTGGACTCTAATCCTATTGTTCATCTCCCACTTTCTGTCCCTCCTTTCTCTTGAGGAAGCTCTCTTCGATGCTTTCAGACATGGCTTCTGCTTTCCAGCTTCTCAGTTGGGTTTTATTGCAGAGAGGTTCTTTCTCTTCTGCTTGAGGCAATTCTCCCAAATTAGGGCCTTACATGTGGTTGGTTGGGATAGGTATCCTGTAGAGTCTGATTCTTGGGCCTTGATGTTTTCTCCTACATTTGTCTCTTCTAATTAAAGGGAGAGAGACCCCTCTACTCTCCTTTCTTCCAGCATCTTCCCTCCTCTCCTCCACCCTATCTTCCTGTCTTCCCCTCTCTCTTGTCTCCCTCTCTCCCCCATCTCTCACCTCTCCCTTTTTCCCTCTCTCGCCTCTCCTTTTTTTGTCCTCTCTCACCTCTCTATTTTTTCCCCTTTCTCACCCTCTCTACCTTTCTTCCCCGCTCTTTCCTCCATTCTTTCTTTCCATCTCCCCATATATCCCCCCTATTTTTCCCCCTCTCCTTCTCCTCCCTCTCTTCTCCCATTTCACTTGGGTAAAGGCAGGAGTAGACATCAAAGCTCTATGGAAAACATAACTAATGATTTTGTTTTATTTCATTTTATATTTCATTTCAGACTTTGTAAAAATTGCATGGGGGACACCTAAGATGCAGATATTTCTTAAAACATGGCACTTAGGCCAACCCCAACTGGCTATGACACTCACATACCCAATGTTTCTTGTGTGAAAGTTACATTGGGAGAACCCCAACAGACATCCTATTTTATAGGTATAGATTTGGCAAATATTCTCAGTGGGAACAATAATTAAGACAATTAATGATTCCTAATCACATTGAATAGTAAATAGATAATTAATTTGTATTTTGTTAGGGACAGGAAGTCTTTGTATATATTCTTTAGGTGTGTATCGAATTACTGACTCTAATCCAAATGCAACCAAAAAAACAGTTGCCTAATTTTGAGGTACCGATTTACTGCTAGGAGAATAAAGGCATTAAGTGAAATGAAACATGCTCAACCATTTCTATCCCACCTGGGAATCAAACCTGGGATTCCCAACCGTAAGTCAAAAACGACACCATCTAATAATAATAATACCGATAATTCGTTGTATCAAGGGACATGCAGCCAGTATATACGTAAATACAGTACACGTTAGACTTATATCGAGGTCGTCCCCCCAGGATGCAACCCCACAACAAGCTGACTAACTCCTAGGTGGACAGGAGCATTAGGTGAAAGGAAACACACCTAACCATTTTCACCTAACAGTTCAGGATTTGAGCCCAGAATTCTCAATTGTGAGTCGAAAATGAACCCGACTGTACTACCGAGATCTGTAGTATGAAAGCTTATAACTGTATCAAGTCAAAGGAAAATCAATAATTGGAGGAATGTGCCCTTGTACCATTAGCACATTATTAGTTCCTTAGGTTCTATTATGAGGTTTTCTAGTTGGAAATGGTTTATAGTTTGTTTTAATAAGTGTCAAATGTTATAAAATCTGATAATACTGTACAGGTATTATGGTTATTTATTGTTTGTAATGTTCTGTAAAGTATACAGAATTTGCTTAAAACCTAATAATTGTATTACATTTTTATAGGTAGGATTAACCTCTTGTGAGACTTGTGCTGGCAATCCATGTCACAACAATGGAGTCTGTCAGGAAGCGTACACTAAAGCGGGACATAAATGCATATGTCCTGCTGGATTCTCTGGTGTTCTATGTGAAGACACTGGTGAATCATGTTATGCAGGTAAGGATTACTTCAATGGAAAACTTAATTTCTATCAAATAATTGTATTGCATTATCCTTATTTTAAAATTATAAATACATAGTGCATCTACATTTTGAAACTATGCAACAGTAATTCTACATTACAATCAACATTATTGAAACTATTAATTCTGCATCATTTCTCTCTCTCATGCAGTCTAGCCTATATTTGTAAAATCTTCCTTTCCCTGTCCTATATTGTATTGAAGTTTGTCAAATATTGTAGTTTTAGGAAAAGCTGTGCTCATTGTGTGTTGTCTTCTTTATAAATGTTATCTAATCTCTTTGCTTTATTTCTGTCCACACTACTTTCCTAGAGGGGCCAAACAGTGGTTCCGTGAAGTAACTCCACATATGAGTCTCATCAGCCCCAGAAATCTGTATTGCCTACTTGAGACCAGAGCCAAAACCTGGCCCCTTACAGAAGTGCAGGGAGCAGGGGATTGTTATGATCACTCTTACCCTGGAAACATCCAGAAAATAAGTGAAGCAAAACAGACAATTGCAGAGTTCACAGATAAAAACAAAGAAGCAAACTTTCCACCCAACAGTTAGGACGAACACACTGGTTACAGCTAGCCACTGGCAGGTAGCACCACCTCCCAGTGCTAGGAGCTATGGGTCCAGATTCACGAAGCAGTTCGCAAGTACTTACGAACCTGCACATCTTTTCTCAACCTTTGGTGGCTTTGTTTACAATTATTAAACAGTTAATGAGCTCCGAAGCACCAAGAGGCTGTTTATAACAATAATAACAGTTGATTGAGAAGTTTTCATGCTTGTAAACTGTTTAATAAATGTAACCAAAGCCATCAAAGATTGAGGAAAGATGTACAAGTTCGTAAGTACTTGCATAACTGCTTTGTGATTCTGGCCCCTGGCTACCCATATCAACAGAGCTCAATCTTATTGCTTATGTCCCTCTGTATTGACTGTTCCTTGAGTCGCCAGCCCGTGGGTCCTGAATGCTAGATAAACATGGCCCACCCTTTGGACTTCGTCCAGTTGCAAGGCCTTTTGCTAATGAAACATTTTGAGGTTTAATGATAGCTTCAAGTGTGTATGAATAAAAACCCCACGTATTGTGTGGACTTTGGTCAATTTTTACTTCGAGCTGCATGTTAACATGCTCATCTGGCATTGCTCCTGCCCTGAAAGAGTGACTTCTTTGGTGGGTTTGAGAGTTCATTCCATAGAGGCTGGCCCATTGTGTAGGGTGCCTCACCCACAGTAGTGCAAGGGTAATTGACTTCTCTGTAATGCTCTGAGGTTGGGAGCTTACAAGGGTTAATGGTTAAAGGTGCACTAGAGTTCAAATGCTTGTACTAATGGCATGTCAAGATTCAGGCTCAGGTAATTGAGCCTGCAGTTCTCTGAGGCAGCCAGCTGTGGTTTGTTTTGACTCGCCGATTCACAGACTATATATTAATGAGTAAACTAATATATAAATGCCACAGCTCCCTTCACCTCTCTGAGGGGATCAGGATCTGGCACTTTATACCCCCCATAGGCTAGAATTCTGCAACTGATAGCACTTAGTAGATGGCCTGTGTACAGGAGTTGTAGCTGATGTGTGGAAAAAACCTAACATAGTTCCAATCAACAAAAGTGGAAGCAGGAAAGACCCCCTCAATTATAGGCCTGTATCATTGACAAGTGTAATAGTCAAAATATTGGAAAAAAATAATTAAAACTAAATGGGTAGAACACCTGGAGAATAACGATATAATATCAGACAGATAGTATGGCTTTCGATCTGGAAGCTCCTGTATAACGAATTTACTCAGTTTCTATGATCGAGCCACAGAGATTTTACAGGAAAGAGATGGTTGGGTTGACTGCATCTATCTGGACCTAAAAAAGGTTTTTGATAGAGTTCCCACATAAGAGGTTGTTCTGGAAACTGGAACATATTGGAGGGGTGACAGGTAAGCTTCTAACATGGATGAAAAATTTCCTAACTGATAGAAAAATGAGGGCTGTAATCATAGGCAATGTATTGGATTGGAGGAATGTCACAAGTGGAGTACCCCAGGGTTCAGTTCTTGCACCGGTAATGTTCATTGTCTTCATAAACAATCTACCGGATAAAATACACAATTATATGAACATGTTTGCTGATGATGCTAAGATAATAGGGAAGATAAGAAACCTAGATGATTGTCATGCCCTTCAAGAAAACCTAGACAAAATAAGTATATGGAGCACCACTTGGCAAATGGAATTTAATGTGAATAAATGCATGTTATGGAATGTGGAATTGGAGAACATAAACTCCACACAACCTATAAATTATGTGTGAAATCTTTAAAGACTTCTGACAAAACAAGGGATCTAGGGTAGTTCTGGATAGAAAACTGTCACCTGAGGACCACATTAAGAACATTGTGCGAGGAGCCTATGTTACACTTTCTAACTTCAGAATTTCTTTTACATGGATGGAAAAATACTAAAGAAATTGTTCTCGACTTGTTAGACTAAAGCTGGAATATGCAGTAGTTGTATGGTGCCCATATCTTAAGAAGCACATCAACAAACTTGAAAAGGTGCAAAGACATGCCACTAAGTGGCTCCCAGAACTGGAGGACAAGAACTACGAGGAGAGGTTAGAGGCATTAAACATGCAAAAACTCGAAGACAGAAGAAAAGGAGGCAAAATGATCACTACGTTCAAAATAGTAACAGGAATCGATAAAATTGATAGGGAAGAATTCCCGAGGCCCGGAATCTCAAGAACAAGGGGTCATAGATTTAAACTAACGAAACAAAGCTGCCGGAGAAATATAAGAAAATTCACTTTTGTAAACAGAGAGTGGTAGACGGTTGGAACAAGTTGGTTGAGAAGGTGGTGGAGGCCAAAACCGTCAGTAATTTCAAAGTGTTATATGACAAAGAATGCTGGGGAGACGGGATACCACGAGCGTAGCTCTCATCCTGTAACTACATTTAGGTAATTACACTTGGGTAATTACCTATATCAAAGAAAGTAGCTTTAAGAAGCCACCAGGGCTCACCCAGAAATTGGCATTTCATTACATTCAATGCTTGTTTTATAGTAAATACATGTAACAAATGTTGGATATCAAAGAATTATTTTTCTGAAAGCATGTTCCGAGAAAACCCAGGTGTGGGCCCTGAAGTAGAAGTTATTTGGCATTTGTCACTGTATCCTTTATATGGTGTGTATTTATTTATTTATTTACAAAGTTAATCTTTTATGAATTATATATTTGTTTAGGTGTGTGCGGTACCGGTCGTTGTGTCAACAAACCTGGAGGCTTTGAATGTTACTGTCCATTTGGCAAGGTTGGACAACGCTGTGAACAGGACATCACAATCTATGAGCCAGCATTCGGAAATGAAGCTTATATTGCATACCCAACACCGAGAGCACTGAGACGGTTTTCTGTTGATCTGAACTTTAAACCTGAGGTATGTATTTTTTTTTTTTTTTATGAATGTGAAAGCTGCTTGCAGCATGTGTCATATAAAGTGTTAGATAATGAAAATATTGTATACAAACAATACACACTCACTCCCACATATATGAATAAGCACTTTTATACTTATTTTTGTTATGTGATATTAATTATTGTTTATTTATAGAATTTAGATGATGGTGTTTTAATGTACTGTGCACAAAAAGAAAGTGGTGAAGGAGATTTTACATCATTAGCAATCCGAAATAAGCGTTTAGAGTTCCGTTTCAATACCGGAAGTGGGACTGCAAATATTCAGAGTGATGCTCTTCAGGAAGGCCAGTGGATTGAGGTTAGTTTTGCTATTTTTATTGATGTAAAGTATTGAGCAGTTTTAAATTAATTTGTAACAATATATTTGCGTTGTACTTTTGCAGGGTTTTTCTTTTATTTCTGTGGGGAGCCCCTACGGCTCCATGGAGTTATTGAGCTAATGTGTGATATATTAGACCGGGGCATTAGTCTATGGAGTTCGACCAACCAGGGACCACGAGCCAGAACCTGGCCCTTTCAGAGAGGCCCTGGAAAAAAAAAACAGTGGTTGGGGTTTTACTTATCTGCAATCGACCAGGGTTAGGCACCCAGAGAGGTAGGCACAACAAAACAAACCCCACATGGGAAGAAAATAATAACTAAAAATGGAAAAGAGGTAGAACTCTCTCCAATCCCAAGGAAACAAGCAAACGTAACACTACACTGCCATGCCCCTCGTCTGTGCTGGCTACCCAGCACTCCAGTTTGCTAGCTAATGTGATCCGGGGTAGACGTTTTCTCTGGCCTCTATTTCCAAAGTGGTGTTTTACCTTCGTGGCGACCAATGCAGTGTTGTTGTGTGGTGGCGGCCAGGTGTTCATCATCAGTGCCGGGGCTGCATGCACTTAGGGAGCATCCTTTCCTAGACGCCCTGTGAGTACTGCCCTTGCGTGTTAGTGTTACCTTCCCTGGTACATTCAGGATAACCATTTCTGTAGGGGGCTTTTGCTGCTCGGCATTTACCCCTCCCTTGGGGCCAGCTGGGGATTCGTGGCCCTTGTTTATCCTTGTGTGGGAAGTGGTATCGTGTTGGTTGGGGCATCAAGGTGTTGTGCTGCCTGCCAACCTACACTGCGGCCAGTTTCTGTTTCCTCTGGGGACGTTGTACATTTGTGGGGGGGTTTTATTTTGTTTTTGTTTCTTGCCTGGTGGGGGTCTGCCTGATGTGGCTATAGTTTCACTTAAAATATTTTGATGGCCCTCTGCTAGGCCCCCCGAGATTATTCATGTCACAGGGGTTTCAGTGTTTTGAGCTCCCCCTTGTTAGCTATGGGTCTAAACCAGTTAGCAATAGTGTACCTTGCCCAGGCTTCCCATAGCAGTCAGCCTACTGGCCTTGGAAAACCCTGTTGGAGCTCGGTGGACCAATGGATGCGTATTCCAAGTTCCAGCTCTCCTTGTGTGGGTTCGAAGGTTGCTGTGTGCCCTTGTCTCAGGGTGACAGTCACCTGTTTTGCCTCCTTCATGCTGCCTGTGTGGTCAACAACACCTTTGACCCGGAGTCTTGCAAGTTGATTTCTCTCTTTGTTCTCCAGTACTATTCTGATGACATTTCTATTAGGGTACAGACAACATCTGCGTTGCATGCTAGGTTCAGGTTGCTGTAATACACTAGGTTGGTTTCCAACCCGGATGCCCTACGGCTGCCTCGCTTTGGTTATAGGGACCCAGACCTGGTGGCGTTCATCGGTTCTACTTTGGTTCAGTCCGTGCTAACTGGGCCTTCCCCTGTTGTTCATCCTGCATCTTCCTTCCTGCTTCTGGCTCCCAAGCATCTGAGAGTTTTGGAGTCGGAGCAGGGTTTAGTTGGTAATGAGACTCGGCCAGCGTCGGGGGCTGCCTCATTCGAGTAGGGAAAGGAGGCATTTGAGCCGGTTCCTCCTGCCGAGGCTTCTAGGTCCCACCAGCAGGCCCCCTTCTTTTCAGCCTTTCCCTTGGACTCTGCCGTTTCTTCAGGGGGTAGAGGGTATGGAGGACTGCTTTGCCCAGGTACTGGTTTGGGGGATCCCAGGGTTGGGAAGAAGTCGACCTGGAAGTCTTGGGCCGTCTTTGACTCCGCTTGGGTGTTAGTGCCCTCTTTGCAGGGCTTGTTATTGCAGGGGGGAGGGGTTTTCTTATTCCGCTTCCCTGAATGAGTATGATTTCGGTTCGGTTCCGGGCTCCCTTTGTTTCTCGGCCCCATCCTTCCAGAGGATTTCTGCCTCTCGTATCTCCATGCGGGAGGTTTGGAAGGCTCTTGCTGCATACCTCCTGCGAGACTCGGATTTCGCCTCCATTATTTTTGGATGACCACTCTCTCAGGTCCAGCTTCTGTTGGAGTTGGGTTCCTGGATGGTGTCCCTAGACCTCATGGATGCGTATTGGCACATTCCTATTCATCCTGGGTTCATGGATTGGTTAGGTTTTGTGGTGAGGTGTCAGGCTTACAGCTTTTGTTGACTTTTGGCTTGAATCTGGCACCTCACATATTCACGCATCTTACCCCGGGTTGTGGTGGCCCATCTGTGTATGCTAGGGGTTTGAGTCCTGGCCTATCTCAACGACTGGCTGGTGTGGGCTCCCAGTTGGTCCGCTTGTCTGCTCGCCAGGGATGTGGTTCTTTCCCAGCTTGCCAGGTTCTGGTTCTCAGGGCTGCTGTGTTTGGTAATATGTCTTGGGCTGATATTCGGTCGCGGGGGTTTTGGAGGTCGAACAGGTCCTGGCTGCCCATTATCGTGTTAATGTACCAGGCCCTCAGCGGTCTTGTGTCACCTTGGATCGGCAGTTGCAGAGAGTTGTCTCATCTTTGTTACGAGTTGTGCACTGCAGCCGCCTCCCGGGTAAGTCCCTAATATCCTGCTTTTTGAGTAGCTAGCTCCAGGGAGCTGACGAGGCTCTCCACAGAAAACCAGCGTTGAATGTAATGCAATGCCATTTTCTGTGTAGCACCCTCGGAGGCTCCCCCAGCACCCTCCCTCCCTCTGGTCGGTGGTTTTTGTTCCATTTAGTCATTCTCCGAACTAATGGTTCAGCTTGGTGGGCTGGAACCCCACCGAGTCGATGGCACACATAGAATGCTTCCAACCACAAGGGGGTTTCTATAAGCCATTGCTCCTCGTGCCTCTCTGAGGGGACCAAGTTCTGGCTTGTGGTCCTCAGTAAGTCTAAGAACTACATTCGCTTGACTGAGGCTATGGTCTAATATCTTCATATAATGCCGGATAGCTCCGGGGAGCCTCCGGGTCACACCCAGAAAATGGCGTTTCAATACATTCAATGCTAGTTTTTTAATTTGAATAATGTAGCATAGTTCCAAAATATGTAAGTTACTTGTAATAAGTCATTAAGTGCATCCTATATTTCATCCTAACACATTTTATGTTACAGGTTCGGGCAAACAGAACAGACCGCCTAGGTTCCTTGATGATTAATGATGGCCAGGTGTTGAATGGTGAATCTCCAGGATCAAATCGTGGACTTAATCTAGTTACCCCATTATTCATTGGAGGTGTAGATCGCTCTCGCATTGCTATATCACCTGAAGTAGGAGTCAAAAATGGATTCACAGGATGCGTTTCAGAGGTAACTAAACGTGTCTTGTGTTGCCCGTATAATTTTTACATTTTTCTTTGACAATTTTCTTTCTGAAAAGAAAATCATCATTTTGTAGTATTATGAGAATATTACTTATAAATACAATATATTTGAATTTAAAATTAAATTTCAGTTGAAATGTTGAATTAAAAAATATATTAAGCCAAGTAGTACCTTAACACATAATAATAATATTATGATTTACAATGAGAATAAGATTCTTTACAAGTAAGTCAAGAATTATATTTTAAAATATGAGGTAGGAACACATCTAACCATAAGAGGAAGGAACACATCTAACCATAAGAGGAGGCAGGAACCCTTCTAACCATAAGAGGAGGCAGGAACCCTTCTAACCATAAGGCAGGAACCCTTCTAACCATAAGGCAGGAACCCTTCTAACCATAAGAGGAGGCAGGAACCCTTCTAACCATAAGAGGAGGCAGGAACCCTTCTAACCATAAGAGGAGGCAGGAACCCTTCTAACCATAAGAGGAGGCAGGAATTCTTCTAACCTTAAGAGGAGGTAGGAATGCCATCTAACTATAAGAGGAGGCATGAATACCGTCTAACCATAAGAGGAGGCATGAATGCCATCTAACCATAAGAGGAGGCATGAATGCCATCTAACCATAAGAGGAGGCATGAATGCCATCTAACCATAAGAGGAGGCATGAATGCTGTCTAACCATAATAGGAGGCTGGAACACCATCTAACCATAAGAGGAGGCATGAATGCCGTCTAACCTTAAGAGGAGGCAGGAATGCCATCTAACCTTAAGAGAAGGCAGGAACACCATCTAACCGTAAGGGAAGGCAGGAACACCATCTAACCGTAAGGGAAGGCAGGAACACCATCTAACCGTAAGGGAAGGCAGGAACACCATCTAACCGTAAGGGAAGGCAGGAACACCATCTAACCGTAAGGGAAGGCAGGAACACCATCTAACCGTAAGGGAAGGCAGGAACACCATCTAACCGTAAGGGAAGGCAGGAACACCATCTAACCGTAAGGGAAGGCAGGAACACCATCTAACCGTAAGGGAAGGCAGGAACACCATCTAACCGTAAGGGAAGGCAGGAACACCATCTAACCGTAAGGGAAGGCAGGAACACCATCTAACCATAAGAGGAGGCATGAATGCCGTCTAACCATAAGAGGTGGCTGGAGCACCCTCTGCTCCATCTATCTATCGATGCCATCTAACCATAAGAGGAGGTATGAATGCCGTCTAACCATAAGAGGAGGTATGAATGCCGTCTAACCATAAAAGGAGACTGGAACACCATCTAACCATAAAAGGAGGCTGGAACACCATCTAACCATAAAAGGAGGCTGGAACACCATCTAACCATAAAAGGAGGCTGGAACACCATCTAACCATAAGAGGTGGCTGGAATGTCATCTAACCATATGAGGAGGCAGGAATGCCATCTAACCTTAAGAGGAGGCAGGAATGCCATCTAACCTTAAGAGGAGGCAGGAATGCCATCTAACAATAAGGGAAAAGCTGCATCTAACCATAAAATAGGAAGCTGGAACACCATAAGGTTTTAGTGGTTCTCCTTTCATCCCTCTTCCTTTCCCCTTCATCATTGCTCTTCAGTTTCAAAGCATGTTGTGCACCTGTTTCTTGGCTTCCTCTTGATCAGCATCTCGTGATGAACTCATGCTGTTGCCTCTGTATGATCTCATATTGTGTGGCACCTTACCTTGAGGTTACCTTGAGGTGCTTCCGGGGCTTAGCGTCCCCGCGGCCCGGTCGTCGACCAGGCCTCCTGGTTGCCGGACTGATCAACCAGGCTGTTGGACGCGGCTGCTCGCAGCCTGACGTACGAGTCACAGCCTGGTTGATCAGGTATCCTTTGGAGGTGCTTATCCAGTTCTCTCTTGAACACTGTGAGGGGTCAGCCAGTTATGCCCCTTATGTGTAGTGGAAGCGTGTTGAACAGTCTCGGACCTCTGATGTTGATAGAGTTCTCTCTCAGAGTACCAGTTGCACTTCTGTTTTTCAACGGGGGTATTCTGCACATCCTGCCATGTCTTCTGGTCTCATGTGATGTTATTTCTGTGTGCAGGTTTGGGACCAGCCCCTCTAATATTTTCCACGTGTAAATTATTATGTACCTCTCCCGCCTGCGCTCAAGGGAGTACAGTTTTAGGCTCTTTAGTCGGTCCCAATAGTTTAGATGTTTTACTGAGTGGATTCTAGCAGTAAAGGATCTCTGCACGCTCTCCAGGTCAGTAATTTCTCCAGCTTTGAAAGGTGCTGTCATTGTGCAGCAGTACTCCACTCTAAAGAGCACAAGCGTTTTGAAAAGTATCATCATCGGTATAGCATCTCATCGGTATAGCATCTCACCACCAGCGGCACTGGTGGAGCCGCTGCAGCTTGCGTTCAGGGTCAATACTACATTAACTCTGTTTTGAAGGCTGCCTTATGCTTTGCTTCATCTCTGGCCTGCTCATGCGCCACTTGAGCCTGTGCGCTCTTTGAACAGCGTTCTCACTTTTCTGTCTTCTTACTTTACTGTGAAATGAAGTGAGAATCACTGTACCCTTTGGTCCGTGATTCTATTGCCAAGGCCTTGTTTTTGGTTTCTCTTGCCTCTTGATAGTTCAGGTTGGGAAGCTTTATACTCTTCCCAAGAGGCGAGCTTTCTTTTCCTTTGCCTTGGTGAACATTTTGTTCACTTGCAGCCGACTCCTTTTTTGGCAAAGTACAACTCGGTTGACTTTCAGAGCGATCCTTTGGTTATTAGCACTTGGTTGGTTCAGCTGGGGGTGCATCATGTGCTGTGTCATGTGACGGCTCTTTGCCACTGCCTTTGTGCCACCAATTCTGCTTCATTAAATGTTATGGGTTGATTCTGTTTCCTTGGTTCCCTGCTCCAGGACTTGTTTCTCAGGTCATACATGGTATTAAGTCTAGCCTCCCTGCAATCTACCCTAGTGCCCATGATTACCTTACATTGTGGTGATTCCAAGATCCAAAATTTGCTTGGATGATTTGCTTGTTTATTTGTTTTCTTTTGGGGGGAGTTCTTTGGTTCTGTTCGGATGTAGGTTGCAATTTTCTCCAGGTAGAGGTTTGTATTGTTACACCTACCTTTCTGGGGGTATACCCCAATTGATGGCAGACATGATATACTCTAAATGTAGAGTGCTCATATGGCCATTGGTCCCTGCACCTCTGAGGGAGCCAGGATCTGGCTCGTTGTCCCCTGGTAGGCAGAATTCTTGTAACTAATGTTCCCAAACTAATATAGCACATATCAGTCTGGATAGCTTCAGGGAGCCGACGGGGCTCCCCACAGAAAAGGGCAAATTTCCTGAAATCCAAATTTTTGCACAAAATCAGATCAGGTCTGGAACGATATAATCTGGATTTTAGGCGTGCACTTGTATTCATTATGATGGGTAAGGCAATATCTAGCACAGTCAGCTCACAATCATTGAACCTGAGTCACATTTCTGGCCAAGGTGAGATGCCTTGTTATGTTTCCTCACACCTGAATCATCTATTCACCTAGCAGTGAATTGAGATACCTAGGTATTAAGCTACTGTTATGGAATAAACCTAGTGCAGGTTGGTCGATGATGGTTGGAAAAACATTTATAAAACAATTTAATTAAAATGTGCATACAGGGTATTTTAGTTTTTTGTGGCAGAAGTATGTGCTAACTTATAATTAATAACCAAGTATAAAATTGTCATAATTGATAATTGAGAGCTCAATGTTGTTTATTTTTCATGGTTAAGTAATAAGGTACAGAATTTTAAATTAACATTAATGTAACCTATGTCATTGCCTGTGACTAATAAACATCTTAACTAATTTTTTCTAGATAAAGTTGATGGACCAGGAAATACAATTGGCAGAAGCAATTGTTGATTCAGCAAACGTTGGTCAGTGTGGAGGATCATCAGTTTCTTCATGTAAGCAAAACCCATGTAGAAACAGTGGGCAGTGTGTTGATACTCCTTCTCTAACTCAAGGATATGTATGTGAATGCCAAGAAGGCTATAGGTAAGCCAATCTGATCATCAGTTAATCAACTGTTCACTAATTTGTTAAATAAATAAATGATAATTTCCTGTGTGCTTCACTGGTAGTAGCCAGTGAAGGTGGCTACTACCAGTGAAGCACTACATTCACTACACATGGGGAGTAAACTACTGTATAGTACCAGTACTTTCTTATACTTCTCTGACTCGTTCATGTTTCCAACTTCTACCTGTACTTCTTCACTCTATTTCCATTATATTCAATAGACTGTCCCTTTCTAATTTGTACCTATCTTTTGTTTTTTCTTTTATACATAAGTAGACAACTTCTGACTCCTGTTAGCTGGCTTAGGGCATTCAAGTCCCATAACTCAGGTTAAGATTTACCATTCTAGTTTCCCCTGGAACATGATCTACCAATCAGTTGACAACCAACTTCCCTATTATTGCTGGGCGAACAGGGGTAAATAGTTAAGGATTAGCAGCCAGTCAATCGTGGCTAGGAATGGCCAGGATTGATACTGGCTGGATTGATTCTGGATTGATCCCAATCCTCAAACCCAGGACTCAAACCTAGAACAAATCAAGGCCAGGACTCAAATCAATAGTGAGGCACAGGGCAAGTGTGCTACTCATCAGAGTAGTTAACAAAGGGAATGCATTAAGAAGTGATGTGGTGGAGGCAGACTCCATACACAGTTTCAAATGTATATTTGATAGCGCCCAATTTGCCTAGGAACCTGAACTTGAATTTACCTGGTACAACTGGAATGTACATCAGTTGATTAACGGTTGAGAGGCGGGACCAAAGAGCTGAAGCTCTACCCCCGCAAGCACAATGCAAAACTTGTATTCATTATGACGGGTAAGGCAATATCTAACACAGTTCCCTGACCTAGGAAAATGTGACAAGGTGGTTCGTCTGCTTGTGTCTTCCTTCAGATCATAAGCAGCAAACAGGCCAAGAGCAGAAGGCAATCCAAAACTGTGTGCCCCAAAGAAAACAAAAATCCCACTCCACCCTAACTTGGAACCGTAGACGCGTTGAAACCCATAAACTACCCAGGATAAGGCCCCTCAAAAGGAGGCAGCCTCAAGGGGCAGACACCTGAATTCCCATAGAAAAGAATCCAGATAGGACAGGGGCAATGCCAGCAACAGAGAAGCAACCCTATCCACAAGCAGTTGAGGTGAATAAGACTCGAGGCTAACATAAATGTGAGGCTAGAATAAACATGCATATGAAGATAAATAAAAGTGGAATAAACAAACATAGGCCTCTGCAGGACAAAGTACTAAAGGATAGCCAACGCTTGGCTGAAAGTGAAGTCCGGAAGGGAAAATGGGGCACAAGGAGCTCCAACCAAAGCTGTACCAGGTGCATGACTGAGGTGGCTAGCTGACAAGAGCTCCAGATTGCCATGACAACAATCTGTTTGTGGGGAAGTGTAATTAGCAGTTGGAACGGCTGCCAGGTGTGTACAGAATTTGTCAGGGTTCTCAGTGTTTTTCCATGCAGTTGCCTCTTTGGGGACATTATACCCTTTTGGTGGTTTTCCCTTTTCCTGGGTTGAGTTAGCAACCTCAGATTTCCTTGCCTCTTTTGAGTGGACCAGATTGTGCAGTGGTGCTCATGACTCACAAGCACCTGGTGGGATATATTGGATTTGGAGCGAATCAAGTGTGTATCTCTTAGAGCAACAAAGAGACCCACTAGAAAGAGAAGTTTCATTATTCAATACATTATTCAAGTCATTATGCATATGTATGTATGTAATGGATGTATGTATAATTTTTCTGTGGGGAGCCCCTACGGCTCCCTGGAGCTTATCGGGCTAATGTATGTTATAATAGACCGGGACATTAGCAATGGAGTTCAGACCTACTAGGGTCCAGCACCAGAACCTGGCTCCTTCAGAGAGGTTGCAGGGAGCAATGGCCCTGGAAACCTCCCCTGTGATTGGGGTTTTTTCTTTTCTGCCATCGACCGGGGTTAAGCACCCAGAAAGGTAGGCATAACAAAGCAAACCCCACATGGTAAGAAACTAACAACATAAACTGAACAGAGAGGTAGAATTCCCTACAATCCAAAGGAAACAAGCAAACATAACACACTACTGCCTCACCGCGTGTCCGGGGGAGGCCCCAGACCTCACCGCATCGGCTACACAGCACTCTGGTTCATAAGCTAATGTCAACCGGGACAGACGCTTCTCTGGCCTCAGTTTCCTAGGCGGTGTTTGCCTTCGTAGCGCTCACTGCTATGTTTTTGTGTTGAGGGAGCTGCGCAGACAGCTGCGCAGCGACGTGTGACATCATGATTGTTTGCTTGTTTCTTTTAGGGGAGATCTATCCACCTGTTCGGCTTGTGGCAGCAATTTTCACCAGAATGGGATTTGTTTTGGGACGCTTACCTTTCTGGGTGCCTGACCCGGTCGATGGCAGACATAAAATGCTTCCAACCACACGGGGGTTTCTATAGGCCATTGCTTCCCTTGCCTCTCTGAGGGGGGCCAGGTTCTGGCTGTGGTCCCCAGTAGGGCCACAGAACTCCATACACATGACTGATGCCAAAGTCTGACATTAGCATATCAGCCTGTATAAGCTCCAGGGAGCCTCCGGGTCTCGCCCAGAAAATGGCGTTTCATTACATTCAACGCTGGTTTTTAGCAAGAAGTAGTTAATGACTGGCACTTGTATGCAATAAATTAATAAATACTAGACACTGTTAATTTAATAGAATAAAATTCCATATTAAGATAAATTCTTACCAGTTCTTTTATATCTAACAGTGGTCACAACTGTGAGATTGTACCTGGAGTGTGCAACCTTGCTCATCCGTGCCAGAATGATGGTGCCTGCATTGGTTCTGGCAACAATTATACATGCCAATGTCCACTGGGATTCACTGGAAGTCACTGTGAACGCAGTATGTAGATTTAAATTTATTCTATTGTTTATAATTCATATATTACATATAATCTTGATAATGGTAATATGCATTTCTTAGAGATGATTCAAGTGTAGATTCACTTTAGGAGTATGTAGAGAATAGTAAGGATAGTTTGGATGCCTCTGCAGAATACTTTTGTTCAATCAGGTACTGTACAGACTTACTTGAATTGTGCCGTATAATATCTGCATACAGTATTTTGGCTATGTTGCCTCTTAACTTTTTAAGCCCAACATTATTAAATTTCAGAGATAGTGTATATATACAGTATTTATGTAAGCTAGCACAATTACTGTAAATTGAAAATACATCTTTATTTCCAAATGTATGAGACAAATTTTATTTTATGTGAGATTTAAGAATAATATTAATCCTCAACATTATACATTTACTTTATAAAAAAATACATCATGCCCAAAAGAAAAAAAATTATTTACATAGTAGTATAATAGTGCTTAACTATCATTGCCAACATATTGACTACAGGGAATGAGACCTGGCTCCTTGTGCATTGCTTCCTGGCCTTTTATTTAAAAAATATACAGGATTATAAGATGATGTATAGCGGTTCTATATAGATCACTAAGGGGGAAGGATTTCTGTGACAGGGAAGTAGTGCAGGTTCTTTAGCCTAAGTAATTAACAAATGGTGAGAGTGATTGAATGTGTATTTAAACCATCCCACAAAATATTACCGCGCTCTGCACCCTTGGAAGGAAAACAAGATATTTTGAAATGATGGTATTCTTCTGGGCCATTGTAGTAACTAGAGCCTCTCAAGTAAGTCCTGATTCCTACCTGAACCACAAGATAAAACTCTGGGGAGCTACCAAGGTGCTGCTCTGATATATTTTGTTTCATTCGATGCTATATTTTTGCATAGGAAATCATCTTTGATTTGTGATATGTTTTAGTAAGGCTGGGGGTGACCTTATTTTTTGGTAAATTAAGAGTATATTATACCCATTTGAGAGTTGACATGAGTAACTAAATAGTCATTTCCTTACATTGTAAATATTGCTAGCATTGTAAATAATATACAGTGCACTGAAAAAGCAGTTATCTTAATACAGTACTGCATTGATCCCTGTATGAGATGGTATTAATTTTGACACCAGGTGAGATAGTGACATATGTATATCTTTAAAGTTACTTTGATAGCAAGTTCACTAATTTAGGATAGCCCACATTTGCTAAATGATTCTTGTTTTCCCAGTAGGATGTTATGGGTTATGTTATCAAGTACTTTAGAGAGAACCAGAAATATCTAGTTGAAAATATAATTCTTCACATGCTTTTCAACACAGTTGGAATCAGAGGTATAGTAGTTCCAAAAAATAATGTGTACTCATTACAAAACCTTATTGGTATACTCTTTACATCATTCTGTTCATGTCCTAAAATATGTTAGCCTGGGGGGATACCTTTTATAACTGTCATCATGTATTTAATTTCATTGTGTTGGGGGACAGGCAGCCAGAGTGTATTTATACTAGCTAGGCTTATATCGAGGTCCCCCCCAGGATGCAACCTTATAACAAGCTGACTAACTCCTGGGTTCCTACTTACTGTTAGGTGAACAGGGGCATTAGATAATAGCAAATGTGCCCAACCATTTCTGTCTCACCTGGGATTTGAATCCAGAATTCTCAATTGTGAGTAGAGAACAAACCTGACTGTACTACTGGAACCCCTTGTAGTACCATATTTGAACCATATCTAGTTTGATAAAGGCAATCATCTCATAAACTGGATAATGTATTACACACAGAAATCACAATAGCATGATGCATCAAATGAACAAATGAAACTTGTTCATTTGATGCATCACACTATTGTGATATGTGTGTGTAATGAAGTAAGGGCGAAGAGATAGAATAGCTTATTGACAGAGCTCGGGTGCATGGGGGGAATTGTGTAAAACCCTGGTTTGTGTCTCAGAGAGACGGCAGGATCCGTGGTAGGTCAAGTTGATTTCCCGGTTGCAATTCTTTTGACCATGTCGCAGCTCAGTCAATTAAGGGGCATGTGTGATCCTCTCGGACATAGGTTTGAATCCTCGTCATGCCCCTTGTGGATTTGTTCATTGGATAATGTATGCTGTAGTGAATGCATTATTCATTATTATAATGTAATCTAAATTGTATATTTTTTTACCCAAATTAGCTGTTGAAATTGAAGGTTCAGCATCATTCTTGGGCAATTCATGGGTCGAGTTTGATCAGTCACTGTTGCCTGAAGATGGTGCTGCCACTCAGAAAGCCTTGTTTGAGTTCTCCACACTTAAGTCTGATGGTCTTCTCTTCTGGTATGGTCAAGAATCTAATGTATCTGGGCAAGGACAGGACTACATAAGTGTTGCAAGTAAGTTGTTTGCTTCATTTCTAAATTATACATCAGTTGCTTAATTCATATTACAGCTAAGTTTTGTATTTCAGACCCTATTTTTTTGGTTACATAGCCTCTCCGTAGCCTCGTATAGTAGCTATGGTGGTATCTTGTCTGGTTCTCCTGCCTTTATTATGTTAAATTCCATCAAGTGCCCCCTTTTTACTTGTTTCTCAGAGACTACGATTTTGCTTGCTGTACTTTCTTTCCATCTTTCATTATCCAAATTTGGTCATAACTGATTGTCCTAAAGACCTGGAACCTCATAGCAATTTCCTCACAGGCCACCTTGCCATTCTAAAGATATTTCCACCTCTTAGATCTCTGAAGTGATTTACACTTGAAGGGTCAAGTTTGAATGAACTAGTTGTAAAGAATGGGGGAAAAATGACCTATATATTTTGCTGTCTCTGTTTCTTAAGTTTTATTAAATATTATTTCCCTTCATATTTTTTTCACTGTTTAGTAAATTTGGTGTACAAGAGGTTGTTAAATTGTAAGTCTTTAAAGGTGGTGGTAAGAGTGTTGAATAACACTTGCTACCATCATTCCTCATGCATTCATTTCTGTTTCAGTTAAAAATGGTTATGTGGAGTTAAGCTACGAATTGGGAGCAGGTCCAGCTTTGATTCGGTCATTAAGTCGTGTAGATAATGGAGACCGGCATACTTTGATAATCAAACGAACAGAAAGGGAGGGAACATTGAAATTAGATCGATCTCCAGCAGTGGCTGGACAAAGCCCTGGTTTAATGTATGCGCTCAATGCAAAGGGCAATATATATATTGGTGAGTATTTTTAAATGTTAATGAAGCAAAGCATTAATATAACTTCATGTATAGGTTGTCATGTAATTAAATTAAATCAGTAAATTTTGAATTGATGGGAATGAAAAATTTTCTTTTTAACAGGAGGAGTGCCAGACTTACCTTTGATGACTGGTGGAGCTCATACAAGTGGTTTTTATGGTTGTATCCATAGATTAATTATTGGTGAAGAAAAAATTACAAACTTTATGAATTTAGCTGTCTCAGGTGTTAATGTCAACCCTTGTCCAAGGTAAGCCATACATTTGTTACAATTTAATGTTTAGTTTTAATTTGCATTGGAGTCTTTCCTTTATCTTGGATTATTTAATGTATCATACAGACAGTATTTGCTTAAATTTTTAGTTGGCTATAGCATGATTAATAAATTTATTTGTTGTCTCGATCGTTAAGCATGTGCCTGACAGAATGAGTAAGCCACCATGATATAGTTGTAATAATTTACCCAATGCTAGTTTGATAACATGTATATTAGTAAAAGCATAAAATACCATAAATCATCAGAAATGCCATTCTAAGTGAAATAAATACCTGTATTGCCTTGTAATATAATCGATCAACATTGACTAACCAAATGATTAGGTACACAGCGTGTAATCTTCAGCTTCTTTGCATTATTTAGTTTAAACCTATATATCCAGTTATGCTGATGGCACACTGGGATAGGTTTCATATATTAGAAACGACACAATATTTAATACAAAATTTTTAACATTTTGCAGAATGTTCACTTAAATATAACTTACTAAATCTGGACTTATGAGATGTAATGAGAATAATAATACTGCATTACATGTGTAAAGTTGACTGTGAAAGGAGAGCCGTGGACAGGGTGAGGGTTGGTTAGGAGAATATTTAAGAAGGGTTATACTGCTAAAGCATTTTGCTGCTGGAAATAGGAAAACAATATGATACTGAATGTACTGTACTGTAACTCATAAATTGATACAGTTCAAATTTAGAGGTAATTACTGGTTTATTAAGAATTATTTAAATAATTCACATAGGTAATGCTTAAACCTATGCAAAAATTAAGAGCAATTCTGAATAAAATAATTTGAGATACCTCGTTAAAGGTCTCAAGTGCTATTCTTAGATTGGATTAGCAACCATATTTCCTTAAATATTGGTTTAGTCATGTTAACAAGAAATACGGCTTTGAGAGTACTGTGTATCGAAAGTTGTAGTTATTGTCTTATTTGGCTGCTTCTTGAGGGTCTTCTGGGTCCAGAGGATCGTGACACCATGGACAGGTTAACTTTCTGCACTGGAGAACATTCCATGAGGTTTGATCCAAACCTTCCACTGTTGAGATCAAACCAAACCTAACCTAACTGAGAAAAAACACAGAAAACATAAAAAAAATAGAAAAACACTAAAACTAAGAGAATTAAAATTGGGCAAAAACAAATGAAAACAAAAAAAATAAAAAATTCCCACATTGGAAAACGCATCCAAATCGATGGATACCCGAAAAAGAAACGCAACCAAAACTAACCCAAATCATAATTAATTCATTGGAAACCACATCCAAATTAACAGAAAGAAACACATAAAGTAATAACAAAACAAAGAAAACCTAAGGGAAAACACCACCAAATCAATATAAAACAGAAGTCACTCATCAAACACACATTTAAAACCCAGCAATTGGAACCCCACCCAAAAAAAACAGCAACAGTGAAAGAAGCTCACTGTTGCTCCCTATGGTAAGAATATGATTGGAAGATGCAGAAAACAAGAACAGTAGAACTATGTAAACATGAGCCAAACTCACCTGTGCTGCAGAGTAGTGATTGAGGAAGGCTGAAGGTTAAGAAGTGGTGAGCAACATTCATGAGAGTCCTATACAGGCACAAAGTTTCTGATCAAAAAATGTGGTTGATGAAGGTATTCTATACTGCACACTGACAGGTTAGACAGAAAATTTTCTTCAGATACCAAGCCACGAAGGACTGGTCAAACTCGACTTCTGATACTAAAGCATTGTCACATTGCCTAGGAAATGTGGCAGTTCCACTCAAAGATGCTCCTTGCATCTTTGAGTGGAAAAACATAGCAAGGTTACTTCATTTTCAAACACAAAAGTAACCCCACCTTTATGTATGAATTAGTCTGAGGCAATTAGCATACATGGGAGATAGACATATTACAAGATAACCCATTGAAGAAACCTAAAATGGCTAAAGAGCAGGCCAACATGAAGTTGCAATCACCACCCAGCTGCCACCAGAAGAGCTGGTTTTCTATGTAGCAGCTGGAGTGGGAAGATGGAACATCACAAACATAGTTCATCCTGTAACTATTTTACTTAGGTAATTTCATGAAAAAAGCAGCATGTGCCAACTGCACAAAAGATACGTTTCAAAAGATGAACAAAATGCATACATTTTGCCAGTCCCTGCCTGCCCAACTGCTACAGGATCCAGTTAGGAAGTATATACCTGTATATACTTTGGTTGTGATGATAGTTCAATGAGGTAACTAGCAGCTAGTGAGATGACAGAGGGCTTTAAAGGGCCTAAAGATTTATGACTGAACCCTCTAATGGTCAACCAGACTGAGCTAAATGATCTCTAGTGCTACTCTAACACCACCATCATGACTGCAAGAAAATTGTAAAAGTTATCTGTGGCACTGGTGCATAATGTCGACCTGCTCTTACTGCCAATTGGTCCTGTGTGTAGACCCAAAAGAATCTTACTTTAGGAAGTAGCTGTGATTGTTCACAAAATGGCATAAAGTCTTAACCATTAAGATTTAGGTATTGGCTTATTATCAGAAAGATCATATGATCAGTTTTCATTTGAGTTTTGTTTAGCCATCCAGCCATATAAATGACAGTGTGTCGGTAAAACCTTATATTTTACATCCTTTTCTGTGTGGAGCCCCTATGGCTCCATGGAGCTATCGGGCTAATGTGTGATATATTAGACCAGGGCATTAGTCTATGGAGTTCATCCTACTGGGGACCACGAACCAGAACCTGGCCCCCCTCAGAGAGATTTCAGGGAGCAATGACCCTGGAAAACCCCCCCTGTGGTTGGGGTTCTCCCAATCTGCCATCAACCGGGGTTGGACACCCAAAAAGGTAGGCATAATAAAACAAACCCAACATGATAATAAAATTACAACTAAAACCCAAAAAGAGAGGCAGAACTCCCTCCAATCCCAAAGAGACAAGCAAACGTCACACTCCATCGCCGCGCCGTTCGTCCGCGCAGCCCTCCTTCCCAAAGACAGGGAGGGAAAAGCTTCGGACCTCCCCGCGCCGGTTACCCATCACTCTAGTTCATTAGCTAATGTAATCCGGGGCGGATGTCTTCTCTGGGCTCGATTTCCAAAGTGGATATTTTCCTTTTGTTGTGACCTCTGCAGTGTTGTGTGTAGTGGTGTGGTGTTCCTCATCAGTACCAGGGCTGCATGCACTTAGCGGCATCCTTTCCTAGGCACCCTGTGACTACTGCCCTTGCGTGTTAGGGTTCCCTCTCCTGGTGCGTTTGGGACGCCATTTTCCTAGGGGTTTTTGCTGCTTGGCATTTACCCCGCTCTTGGGACCAGCTGGAGTTTCATGGCCCTTTTTGGCCTTGGGTAGGGAGTGGTATCATGCTGGTTAAGGCACCAAAGTGTTGTGCAACCTGCCTACCTATGCAGTGGCCAGTTCCTGTTTCCTCTGGGAACATTGTACTTTTGCTGGGTTTTTCTTTTGTTTTTTGTTTTTCTTGTCTGGTGTGGGGTCTGCCTGGTGTGGCTATAGTTTTATTTCTGATATTTTGGTGACCTGTGCTAGGCCCTCGTGATTGTACATGTCGCAGGGGTTTCAGTGTTTTTGATCTCCCTCTTGTTAGCTTTGGGTGTTAACTGGTTAGCAACACCTTCCTCCTGAGGTTATCTTCAGATGATTTTGGGGCTTAGTGTCACCCGCGGCCTGGTCCTCGACCAGGCCTCCTTTTTTTGTTACACATTCCCCATGAGCAGCCAGTAGCAGCTGTCTTAACTCCCAGGAACTTATTTACTGCTAGGTAACAGGGGCATCAGGGTTAAAGAAACTCTGCCCATTTTGTTTCCACCTCCACTGGGGATCGAACCCGAAACCTCAGGACTATGAATCTGAAGCGCTGTCTACTCAGTTATCAGGCCCCTTGCCCGGGCTTCCCGTCGCAGTCAGTATACTGTACGTGCCTTGGAAAACCCTGTCGGGCCTCGGTGCACCTATATATGTGTCTTCTGAGTTCTATCCCACCTCGTGCGGGTTCAAAGGTTGCTGTGTGCCCTTGTCTCAAGCTGACAGTCTACTCTTTTGCCTCCATCATGATGTGCCTGTTGGGTCAACGACACCTTTGACCCGGAGTCTTGAGAGTCGTGTTCTCTGCTTGTTCACCAGTACTATTCTGATGACATTACTGTTAGGGTACAGGCAGCATCCACATTGCATGCTAGATTCAGGATGCTGCAACACACTAGGTTGGTTTCCCACCTGGATGCCCCGCGGCTGTCCCACTTTGGTTATAGGGACCTAGACCTGGGGATGTTAGTCGCTTCGACTTCAGTTCAATCCGTGCTCCCTGGTCCTTCCCTTGTTGTTCACCCTACTCCTCCCCTCTCCTTCCCCTTCCCCTTTCCCTGCTTCTGGCTCCCAAATGTCTGAGGGTTACGGAGTTAGGGCAGGGGTTTAGTTGGTGATGAGACTCGGGCAGCTTCAGGGACTGTCCCAATCGGGTTGGGGACGGAGGCAGTTCCTCCTAACAAGGTTTCTAGGTCCTACCAGCAGGGCCTCCCCTTCTTTTCAGCTTTTCCCCTGGACTCTGCCTATTCTTCAGGGGTGAAAGGTATGGAGAATTGCTCTGCCCTGGGTCCCGACTTGGGGGATCCCAGGGCTGGGGAGGAGTCGACCTGGGGGCCTTGGGCCCTCTTTGACCCCACTTGGGTGTTTGTGCCCTCTTTGTGGGGCTTGTTGTTGCAGAGGGAGGGGTGTTGTTACCCCCTTCCCTATACGAGTATGATTTGGAGTTGACACCTCTCCTGGTTCGGTTTTGTACTCTCTTAGATTCCTGGCCCCGTCCTTCCGGTCCTTCCGGAAGTTTTCTGCCTCTCGTGTCTACTCTAGGGAGGTTCGGGAGGTTCTTGGTGCATACCTCCTGTGAGACCCAGATTTTGCCTCCGTGATGGATCCATCCTTATTTGAGTTTGGTTCTTCTTCCTCGTATTGGGTGTGTTTAGAGGTTCCATAGTC
The DNA here is from genome assembly GCF_040958095.1 of Procambarus clarkii. Taxonomy (NCBI): domain Eukaryota; kingdom Metazoa; phylum Arthropoda; class Malacostraca; order Decapoda; family Cambaridae; genus Procambarus; species Procambarus clarkii. Next base: position 18,074,769 of record NC_091216.1, on the reverse strand, counting down.
TTCCTGGCTGGCAGACTGCCCATTCTTTTCATTGGGGGCATGGCATGGGTTATATTGGACCCGCACACTTGGGTGGAGAGAAACTTCAACCATTCTGCAGGTTTACCTGGAGGGCGAGTTTGAGCACCTTCATGCTTGCTTGCCCCTGTGCTTTCTCGGGATGTTTGCCTTGTGCAGCTGTACGTGCAGGTTCCTACCCTTTCAGTGTCCTTGGTTGCTGAGGATTTGTGTGCCCATGGGCATTTGGCTACAGTCTTGTGCTTTTTTTCCCTTGTCAAGCTGTCTTCAGCCTGGCTTGAGGATGTGAAGGCTTTAAGTGCCATGCCTTTGTCTGGTGTGCTGTCCTTGGCGGTTTGGGCATCAGCTGTACTGTTTGCGCCTATCCTGAAGGTAGCAGTGTCCCCTGCCCTTTGCTTTTTATCGCGCAAGCAATCAGGCTGTGCTCGCTCTCTCTCTTTGGAATCCCCTTGGGCCCTGGCTCTTAGGTTTTTGTCGCTGTTTTGTCCGTTACTGTTTGCGGAGTCTGCTGTCACGCAGTTTCTGCAGGCGGCTTCGTCTTGTTGTCATCCTATGTCGGACTTGTTAGTTTTCCGGGGCGGCGGTTTTTGGTCTTCTAGGAGGGGTTGTGCCAGGGCTCGGGGCTCCGCTGGAGCCCCGAGCTCTGGCACGGATAACCCCCCATTCAGATTGGGGGGGGGGGTTATCTTGAGATGATTTCAGGGCTTTAGTGTCCCCACAGCCCGGTCCTCGACCAGGCCTCCATCCCTAGGAAGCAGCCCGTGACAGCTGACTAACACCCAGGTACCTATTTTACTGCTAGGTAACAGGGGCATAGGGTGAAAGAAACTCTGCCCATTGTTTCTCGCCGGCACCTGGGATCGAACCTGGGACCACAGGATCACAAGTCGAGTGTGCTGTCCGCTTGGCCGACCGGCTCCCGGGGTGAGGCTTGCTCTGTTTGCTCGCACGATTTGTGGGCATTTTGTATCATGTTATATGGCCTGTGGTGGCGTTGGGAGGTGGCTCCTCCTTCGGGAAGTTTGGCACCGATGGGACAGGCTTTTTCCTCAGCGCTTCGTCAGGTCATCTCGGAATGGGTGCGCTTGGGCGTGATCGACACGACCCCATCCCTCAGGTAGGACAGGGGTTCCACCTGTTCCCAGTACCAAAACGGGACTGTGCGGATCTGTGGATCCTTTTGGACTTGTCCCATCTGAACCCCTGAATTCCTTTCCCCTCCTTTCGGATGACCACTCTGTCTCAGGTTCAGCTTCTTTTGGAGCCTGGTGCCTGGATGGTGTCCATGGACCTCATGGACACATATTGGCATATCCCTATGCATCTGGGGTTCAGGGACTGGCTAGGTTTTATGGTGGGGCATCAGGCTTACTACTTTTGTTGTCTTCCTTTTGGCTTGAATCTGGCACTTCATATATTCACGCGTCTTTCCTGGGTCGTGGTGACCCATCTACGTCTGCTAGGGGTTCGAGTCCTGGCCTACCTTGACGACTGGCTGGTGTGGGCTCCCAGTCGGTCTGCTTATCTGCTCTCCAGGGGTGTGGTTCTTTCCCAACTCGCTGGGTTCAGGTTCCTGGTGAACTGGAAGATGTCCCATCTGGTTCCATTCCAGGTTCGAACATGGTTGGGTCTTGTTTGGGACTCTCGGACTGCTTCCATGTCTCTCCCTCTGGAGGCATTGCTGAGGCTGCGGTCCCACCTTCGGCTGTTTCTGGTGGGGTCTCGGATCACTCGGCGGTTGCTCAAGCAGCTGTGTGGGAGTTTGAACTTCTCCATGCTGGTCTACCAGCTTGGTTGGGTTTGGCTTCGGCGACTGTTCTGGTTCCTTTGGGAACACCCTTCTGCTTCTTTCACTATCACTGGGTTCGTACTTCATGGGCCTTGCTTCGGTTGCTTCGTCGTCGGCTTCTTCGTCAGGGTTCACTGCTTTGGTGCCTACCCAAGCCCTCGCTCGTGTTCATGGACGTGTCATTTCTTGGCTGGGGCTTTGTGACCAGTGCTCAACAGGGCGGCCAGGGGCGATGGGGTTCTTCCTTCCGTCGGGCTCACAGCATGGTGCTAGTGTTCGTGCTGGTTTGGCAGTCGCTTCTGTGGGTTCAGGTCACTTGGGGTTCAACCATCCGGCTCCATTTGACTGTTCTCCAGTGGTTCATTGTCTAAACCATGGGGTTTCTATTCACTCCTTACCTCTTTGGTGCTGGTTGCTTTGAGTGGCTCATCTGCTGGCTTCTCTGGGTTTGACTTTGTATGTGGTTCATATCGGGGAGTGTCCAACATCCTGGCGGACCGCTTGTTTCAGTTCTTTCCCCTGTCCACGGAATGGATGGTCGACGCCAACTCTTTCCGTTGGCTCTGCCAGACGTACGGACTCCCAGAAGAGGACCTCTTCGCGTCGGCATGGTCTCGGCGTCTCCCGATCTATGTAGCGCCCTTCCTCCGACTGCAATTCTGTTGCAGTCGACGTCTTTCAGCAGGACTGGTCGAGGTGGGGTTAACTGTACTTTTTTTTCCTCCCCGGTACAGCTGTTGCTATGGGTTCTGGCTCAGTTGGAGTCCTACCACGGAAGAGTAGTTCTCATGGCCCCTTGGTGGCAGGCCCAGCCTTGGTTTCAGGTGCTACTTGCTCGGTGACCGAACCCAGGCATCTTTCCTTGGCTCTACCTTTACCAGCAGATCAAGCCAGTGAGGTTCCTTGCTGGTTTGCTTTACTATTTCACACTTCGCATCTGGTCTTTCTGACGCTGGTGTATCACCATTTCTATGATGATCATGTGGCTTCTTTGTTGGTCTCCCACTTGTGTGCTTCGTCTCAGCGGCAGTATGAAGTTTCCTGGCAGTCCTTCTGAATTTTCCTATCACTGTGTAGATAATCTTCGATCTCTGATAGGATTGTTTGTCCTTCCTTTCGTGGTTGTTCCAGGAATGTCATCTGATGCCGAATACTGTTGCTTCATATCGTGCGGCACTGGTGGAGCCGCTCCAACTTCCGTTCGGTGTTTACCTCCAGCCTGCTCATGCGCTTACTGAGCCATCCTGGTATTTGCACCGGGTGCTCTCTTTTCTCTCTCCTCCTCAGTTTTTGGTGGCCCCTTCGTAAGAGGATTGTTTTTCTAAGACTTCTTTTCCTGTTGGCATTGGTTTCTGTGGGGCGGGTTGGGGAGCTTCATGCTCTCCTCTGGTGCAGAGGTTTCTGCTCCTACAGTCCTGGTGGTAGGTTTGTTCGGTTGCAGCCGTCTCCTTTTTTCTGGCGAAGAATGTGACGACTGCTTTCCGGAGGGGTCCTTGGGTTGTTGATGCTTGGTTGGTCAGGCAGGGTTTATTCATAATGTGTTGTGTCCAGTTGCGGCTCTCTACCGTTATTTGCGCGCCATGGCCGGGGATGCGCTTTGGGTTGACCTGGTTTCTCTCCTTCCCTGTTCCCGGGCTCGGATCTCTCAGTTCATCCCCAGGGTTATTAAGTCTAGCCAGCCTGTGGTCTATCCCCGTGCCCACGATGTTTGTAAGTTTGCTGCCTTGGCTGCCGTCTTAGGCAACATGTCTTGGGCTGACATTCGGGCACGGGGTTTTTGGCGGTCGATCAGGGTCCTGGCTGCACGCTACTTCATGAATGTTCGTGGGCCTAGTCAGGCCTGTAATGCTTTGGGTCGGCGGTTGCAGCGAGTTGTCTCAGCTTCGTGTTGAGTAGTAAGGACTAACTGCCATCTGGGTAAGTCCCCGTTTTTCCTTGTCTTTGGATAGTTAGCTCTGGGGAGCCGACGGGGCTCCCCCCAGAAAACCAGCATTGAATGTAATGAAATGCCATTTACTGGGTAAGTCCTGGAGGCTCACTGGCATCCCTCCCTCCGGTCAGCGGTATTTTTCACGTATTTTGATATCCAGCCTAAGAACTGGTAGTTGAATCACTGGCATGGGGGTCTGGAGCTCTCCCTTCCCTCTCCCAGGGAGGGGGGGGATGAGTTGCACAGACAGCGGCTCAGCAACGTGATGACGTCATACTAGTTTGCTAATTTTTGTTTGGGGAGTTCTGTCCACTCATTCGGCTTTCGGTAGCAATAGTTTCACCAGAATAGGGGTTTGTTTTGGGCGCCTACCTTTCTTGATGTCAGACCCAGTCAATGGCAGACATAGAATGCTCCCAACCACATGGGGGTTTCTATAGGCCATTGCTTCTCATGCCTCTGAGGGGGGCCAGGTTCTGGTTCGTGGTCCCCAGTAGGAAAGAACTCCATGCACATTGATTCCAGAAAGTTATACGTATCTAGTCAGCCTGGATAGCTCCTGGGGAGCCTCCGGGACTCACCCAGAAAATGGCGTTTCATTACATTCAACGCTGGTTTTTTTTTTTTGCTAAGGTTTTACTGAAAATTGGTTATTTTTAATTTAGCCCAAGATTTGAAGAAGAGTAGTTTTAATTATGGATTAATATTCATTTTGGAAATGTACAATGGACAGCAAATGAAAGATATGCAAACTGTAGTATCTGTGATAAAGTGATCTAATCTTTAATATACTGTACTAGTACATTTCATAGACTGCAATAGTGTCTGATAACCAAATAAATGACATCCGTATACATTATTTTTAATATATGGAAGTATTATTATTTTTCTCACACTTTCATATACTAACTTAAAATGCACGTTCTTTACTAATTTGTTTGTTATTTCTGTTTTACAAGACCCACATTTTAATTAGCTTTCTTTAACAGTTATTAATGAATGCCTTCGAATCCCTTATCATCCTATAGTTCCAGAGTCAGGGAGAATACGCATGTTACCAACACCTTTGAAGAGAGACATTTCAACAGTGGAAGGAATTTCCACCGCAGGACAGTCGTCAGTACAAAAAGGACTGTTCATACATCACGAAACAACATACATGGCTAGACAGTTGTTAAATGCTGATTTTGGTAAGATAGACATTACTTTACACAGAATTTAAGTTCATTTATACCTCTAAAATTCAGGTCTGTTTATTCATATGTTAAGTAATTACTGTGCTTGAGACAGTAATTTCATAATGTAAAATTAACAAGAATGTTAACACTCATCTCTTTTATCACTCTTTCTCACTTTCATATTATGGAGAGGCATCAGCCTATATCAAAAAATGTAAATAATATATAACATAATAGGAGCGCAGTCTGTGTATCACAAAACCAATATCACACTTAACAAATCAATCGCAGCAGTGTGCAGCCACAAGACAAGGTGCATAGGCTTCCTAGGCTTCTTTTCTACAACATCTTGTGTGATGTGATAGTAATACAATTCCCATTTCCACACACATTCTGTACTCAGTTTAGTTCCTGTCATTTCCTGAATGTTATCTTTCCAGCCTTCTCTTGACTAGGAGGCAACCCCTATTTTCTGGGGAAGCCCCTTGGTGGCTCCCTGTAGGTATCTCGCTGAGACTGCTCCAATCTACAAGTCACATCAGTTGCATGAATTCATTTGGCCTGCCAGGGACCACAGCCAAAACAAACCTGGCCCTTTCACATGAGGTCCGGGGAGCAAATGACATTTTGCAGACAACTGCTAAGTTCACATGACTCATAAATAACTGAAATACCAAATAACTCCAAATAATACAAAATAAACAAAAATGTGCAAAATTAGCTAGAACCCAATAGTACTGAATGCCACCACCAGGCAGCCTGGTGCTTGGTCCAGCATCAGCTATCAGATCAATTCATCCGCTGATACATAGCCCAGAGCAATGTAGTAGTGCTCCTTTGTCGCATCATCTTACAGCAAGTCCCAGAGCTTTAAAGCTTAGTACAGTACCAGCCATGTTAGGACTTGCCCCACGGGGGCCTCTTTTGCAAGTGTATCATTCCAATGCAGTATTTACTTCACGTGTAAGTTTTTACTCAGTTTTGTTGTGTGGCCTTTACTTTTTGTGATCCAAACTGCATGTGCCCAACAGTTACTTCCCATGGTGTTCATGAGCACTGACAGAGCATATTTTTGGTGTGTTCAGAGTTTTGCCTCCTTTTGAGGCTATGCCACCAGGATGGAGTGCCTTACGTTGGGTATTTCAATGTCTTCTGACCTGTGTTTAACTCCTTGGTTGGGGTGTTCATTATCTTGTGTGGCTTGCACTCAGAGGTTGCATGTTTGTTTATACGGCACACTGCCTGCTCCATTTTGCCACACACGGGGTTGGGCTACTTGTGGTTCCCATATTCTTTGGTAAATGCCCACAGTGCCTGGGAGCACTTGTCTTAGCACTGTCTAAGCAGGCCTTAGTATTCTCCAGCGGGTCTTTGGCGAGGTCAGTTATGCATAAGATGCTTGCACCCATCCTTCGGGAGGCAGTGGTGGGGTTTTATGCAGCTCGCCTCACATGTTGGCAGACCTTCCTTGCCCTCTATTTAGCTTTAGCTTGGTCCTTAGTCCTTTTGGTTGCCTCTCCTCTTTCCTCAGGTTATTGTTGTATAGTTCCTTTCAATGACAGCTACTTTCTGCCATCCAATTTCCTACTTTTGACTACTCAGAGTTCAGTTCAGTTCATGTTTGGAGGCAGTCTGGTATAGCTGGGGCCATGCCTGCTGTTGGTTGAGGTTGGCCCTCAGGGGTGCCAAATTGTTGGGGTATTTCACTTCCTGCGGCACATGCTATTTCTGCTCATAGGCACTGCTCTTTTGCTTAGCGGAAGGATAGTGCTTCTCATGGTTTACATTGGCCCTTTCACAGTTCATCCCATTGATGACGTTGTTGGGAAGGGGGCTCATCTTGCTTACTTTGCAGCTCCTGGTCCCATGATTCATGAGCGTTTCAGATTGCTTCCCTCAACCTGCAGTGGAGTTTATCTTTCTGCCCCCATATTTTGGGGTCAGGACTGGCAGGTCAGCTTTCTTGCCCACTGCTGCATCAAGTCATTGCAGCGTGCTTGGACATGGTCAAGCCAACCTTGTCCCCCTTCATTTGTTCCCAATTCCCAAGAGGGACTTCAGACCTGCGGTTCATTCAAAGATCTTTTGAATCTGAACTGATTCTTTCCCTGTCCAACCTTCCGCATGACCACTTTTGCCCAAGTTCACTTGGTTCTTCAACCAGAGACATAGATGATGTCCCTGGATCTCCAGGATGCATACCGACATGTTCTTATCCATCGAGGGTTCAGAGACTGATTAGGTTTTGTGGTGGGGCATCATGTTTATAGCTTTCAGGCTCTGCGCTTCAGCTTGAACTCCCTGTATTTTCACCAGGTTAGCACAAATTGCTGTGGCTCGGCTAAATCTCTTAGGGGGTTTGAGTTTTGGCCTATTTCGACAACTGGCTGGCTTGGGCTTCCAGCCAGACTGCACGTTAGCTACTTTCCCATCTCACCATGAGATGTCAGGTCATGAGAGATATTATTGTACAAGCAGATAAAGATAAATCACGACTGTTGATACTGGGGGACTTCAACTTTAGAGCAATAGACTGGGAGGCCTATGAAGCAAGAACGGAGGACTTTTGGACATGCAGATTTGTGAACCTCATTCTGGAGACATTCTTGTATCAACACATAAAGCAAGCCACAAGAATGAGGGAAGGAGATATACCGTCAGTACTGGATCTAGTATTCACCAGGAAAGAAGAAGAGATTTTTGACATCCAGTACCTTCCTCCCTTGGGAAAGAGTGATCACGTCCTGTTAGACATTAAATATGCTTTAAGATATCATCTAGAAGAAAATGGGGACATTGAAACAGTTGATAAACTCGATTTAAAGAGAGGCAACTATGGGGAACTTCGAAATTTTTTTAATGAGTGTAATTGGACAGAATTGTTGCTAGGCAGGGAAGTAAATGAAATGTATGCCAAATTTTTAAAACTATACGAGGAAGGCACACAAACATTCATACCAAAACAGAGATGCAGGACCAAAAAACAGGATTGGTTCGACAGAAATTGTGAGAGGGCAAGAGACCAAAAGACACAAAAATGGAATCAGTATAGGAAGAGGCCAAACCCCCAAACATACCAGCGATACAAAGATGCGAGAAACAATTATACAGCAGTAAGGAGAGAGGCAGAAAGAAATTTTGAAAAAGGGATAGCAGATAAATGTAAAACAGAACCGGGCCTATTCTACAAATTCATAAACAACAAATTGCAGGTAAAGGATAATATCCAGAGGTTGGAAATGGGAAACAGATTCACGGAAAATGAAAAGGAAATGTGTGAAACATTAAATGAAAAGTTCCAAAGTGTGTTTGTACAAAATGAAATCTTCAGAGAACCAGACACAATAAGAATTCCAGAGAACAACATAGAGCGGATAGAGGTGTCTAGAGATGAAGTGGAAAATATGCTAAAGGAGCTCGGGAGGAACAAAGCAGCTGGCCCAGATGGCGTTTCACCATGGGTTCTGAGAGAATGTGCATCTGAGCTCAGCATTCCACTTCACCTGATCTTTCAGGCATCCCTGTGTACAGGAATCGTAGCAGACGTGTGGAAACAGGCTAACATAGTTCCAATCTACAAAAGTGGCAGCAGGGAAGACCCCCTCAATTATAGACCTGTATCATTGACAAGTGTAATAGTGAAAGTATTGGAAAAGCTAATCAAAACTAAATGGGTAGAACACCTGGAGAGAAATGATATAATATCAGACAGACAGTATGGTTTTCGATCAGGAAGATCCTGTGTATCGAATTTACTCAGTTTCTATGATCGGGCCACAGAGATATTACAGGAAAGAGATGGCTGGGTTGACTGCATCTATCTGGACCTAAAAAAGGCTTTCGACAGAGTTCCACATAAGAGGTTGTTCTGGAAACTGGAAAATATTGGAGGGGTGACAGGTAAGCTTCTATCATGGATGAAAAATTTTCTGACTGATAGAAAAATGAGGGCAGTAATCAGAGGCAATGTATCGGAATGGAGAAATGTCACAAGTGGAGTACCACAGGGTTCAGTTCTTGCACCAGTGATGTTTATTGTGTACATAAATGATCTACCAGTTGGTATACAGAATTATATGAACATGTTTGCTGATGATGCTAAGATAATAGGAAGGATAAGAAATTTAGATGATTGTCATGCCCTTCAAGAAGACCTGGACAAAATAAGTATATGGAGCACCACTTGGCAAATGGAATTTAATGTTAATAAATGTCATGTTATGGAATGTGGAATAGGAGAACATAGACCCCACACAACCTATATATTATGTGAGAAATCTTTAAAGAATTCTGATAAAGAAAGAGATCTAGGAGTGGTTCTAGATAGAAAACTATCACCTGAGGACCACATTAAGAATATTGTGCAAGGAGCCTATGCAATGCTTTCTAACTTCAGAATTGCATTTAAATACATGGATGGCGATATACTAAAGAAGTTGTTCATGACTTTTGTTAGGCCAAAGCTAGAATATGCAGCTGTTGTGTGGTGCCCATATCTTAAGAAGCACATCAACAAACTGGAAAAGGTGCAAAGACATGCTACTAAGTGGCTCCCAGAACTGAAGGGCAAGAGCTACGAGGAGAGGTTAGAAGCATTAAATATGCCAAAACTAGAAGACAGAAGAAAAAGAGGTGATATGATCACTACGTACAAAATAGTAACAGGAATTGATAAAATCGACAGGGAAGACTTCCTGAGACCTGGAACTTCAAGAACAAGAGGCCATAGATTTAAACTAGCTAAACACAGATGCCGAAGAAATATAAGAAAATTCACCTTCGCAAATAGAGTGGTAGACGGTTGGAACAAGTTAAGTGAGAAGGTGGTGGAGGCCAAGACCGTCAGTAGTTTCAAAGCGTTATATGACAAAGAGTGCTGGGAAGACGGGACACCACGAGCGTAGCTCTCATCCTGTAACTACACTTAGGTAATTACACTTAGGTAATTACCAGGTTTGGGTTCATGATGAACTGGCAGAAGTCCCAGTTGGTTTCCTCCCAGGTTCGGACTAGGCTCAGTTTCATGCAACTGACACGTGACTGGTAGATTAGAGCAACCCCAGCATGATAGCTACAGGAAAGCCATTAGGGTTCTACCAGAAAGAGGCATTTTATTATATTCAATGCCAGGTTTGTGGCTAGTGAAGTAACCTCCTGGTAGTCAATTTGGGATAGGGTAAAAAATATTTTGGATATTCATACACAACAGTTTTACAATAATTTATTAATTTGAAATACTATGTTGTTGCCTTGTGTTCGGTATGCAGTCCTAAATTCACAGCACAAGTTCACAGCACGGTAACTAAATAAAGAGCATAGGGAAGTTGGCCACTTATACAGACATGTCCAGTGGCATATTGGGCCTGTGTTCTAGGACCTTCTACTCATCCTCCTGATCTCATTCTCTTAAATACAGACTCTTCGGCAGTCTTATCCATCCAACCCTTCAAAATGATCCTTAAACTCCTCAGTCGTACAATTTACACACTTTAGCTTCACATCTTTCCATTCTATTTCATGTCTTACTCTTATCTATTCTTCTAACACCACTTGTGTCTAAACCACAAAAAATCTTACTTGTCATGTTTAATCATGTTTATATATTTATATAAACTATATGTTTATATATTTATATAAACATGAAGTGTGTGTGTGATTATCTAAGTGTGATTACCTAAGTGTAGTTACAGGATGAGAGCTACGCTCGTGGTGTCCTGTCTTCCCAAAACTTTGTCATATAACGCTTTGAAACTATTGACGGTCTTGGCCTCCACCACCTTCTCACCTAACTTGTTCCAACCGTCTACCACTCTGTTTGCGAAAGTGAATTTTCTTATATTTCTTCGGCATCTGTGTTTAGCTAGTTTATATCTATGACCTCTTGTTCTTAAAGTTCCAGGTCTCAGGAAATCTTCCCTATCGATTTTATCAATTCCTGTTACTATTTTATATGTAGTGATCATATCACCTCTTTTTCTTCTGTCTTCCAGTTTTGGCATATTTAATGCCTCTAACCTCTCTTCGTAGCTCTTGCCTTTCAGTTCTGGGAGCCACTTAGTAGCGTGTCTTTGCACCTTTTCCAGTTTGTTGATGTGCTTCTTAATTAAGATATGGGCACCACACAACCGCTGCATATTCTAGCTTTGGCCTAACAAAAGTCGTGAACAATTTCTTCAGTATATCTCCATCCATGTATTTAAAAGCAATTCTGAAGTTAGAAAGTGTGGCATAGGCTCCTCGCACAATATTCTTTATGTGGTCCTCAGGTGATAGTTTTCTATCTAGAACCACCCCTAGATCTCTTTCTTTATCAGAATTCTTTAAAGATTTCTCACATAATATATAGCTTGTGTAATTACCTAAGTGTAGTTACAGGATGAGAGCTACGCTCGTGGTGTCCCGTCTTCCCAGCACTCTTTGTCATATAACGCTTTGAAACTACTGACGGTCTTGGCCTCCACCACCTTCTCACTTAACTTGTTCCAACCGTCTACCACTCTATTTGCGAAGGTGAATTTTCTTATATTTCTTCGGCATCTGTGTTTAGCTAGTTTAAATCTATGACCTCTTGTTCTTGAAGTTCCAGGTCTCAGGAAGTCTTCCCTGTCGATTTTATCAGTTCCTGTTACTATTTTGTACGTAGTGATCATATCACCTCTTTTTCTTCTGTCTTCTAGTTTTGGCATATTTAATGCTTCTAACCTCTCCTCGTAGCTCTTGCCCTTCAGTTCTGGGAGCCACTTAGTAGCATGTCTTTGCACCTTTTCCAGTTTGTTGATGTGCTTCTTAAGATATGGGCACCACACAACAGCTGCATATTCTAGCTTTGGCCTAACAAAAGTCATGAACAATTTCTTTAGTATATCGCCATCCATGTATTTAAATGCAATTCTGAAGTTAGAAAGCATTGCATAGGCTCCTTGCACAATATTCTTTATGTGGTCCTCAGGTGATAGTTTTCTATCTAGAACCACTCCTAGATCTCTTTCCTTATCAGAATTCTTTAAAGATTTCTCACATAATATATAGGTTGTGTGGGGTCTATGTTCTCCAATTCCACATTCCATAACATGACATTTATTAACATTAAATTCCATTTGCCAAGTGGTGCTCCATATACTTATTTTGTCCAGGTCTTCTTGAAGGGCATGACAATCATCTAAATTTCTTATCCTTCCTATTATCTTAGCATCATCAGCAAACATGTTCATATAATTCTGTATACCAACTGGTAGATCATTTATGTACACAATAAACATCACTGGTGCAAGAACTGAACCCTGTGGTACTCCACTTGTGACATTTCTCCATTCCGATTCATTGCCTCTGATTACTGCCCTCATTTTTCTATCAGTCAGAAAATTTTTCATCCATGATAGAAGCTTACCTGTCACCCCTCCAATATTTTCCAGTTTCCAGAACAACCTCTTATGTGGAACTCTGTCGAAAGCCTTTTTTAGGTCCAGATAGATGCAGTCAACCCAACCATCTCTTTCCTGTAATATCTCTGTGGCTCGATCATAGAAACTGAGTAAATTCGATACACAGGATCTTCCAGATCGAAAACCATACTGTCTGTCTGATATTATATCATTTCTCTCCAGGTGTTCTACCCATTTAGTTTTGATTAGCTTTTCCAATACTTTCACTATTACACTTGTCAATGATACAGGTCTATAATTGAGGGGGTCGTCCCTGCTGCCACTTTTGTAGATTGGAACTATGTTAGCCTGTTTCCACACGTCTGCTACGATTCCTGTACACAGGGATGCCTGAAAGATCAGGTGAAGTGGAATGCTGAGTTCAGATGCACATTCTCTCAGAACCCATGGTGAAACGCCATCTGGGCCAGCTGCTTTGTTCTTCCCGAGCTCCTTTAGCATATTTTCCACTTCATCTCTAGACACCTCTATCCGCTCTATGTTGTTCTCTGGAATTCTTATTGTGTCTGGTTCTCTGAAGATTTCATTTTGTACAAACACACTTTGGAACTTATCATTTAATGTTTCACACATTTCCTTTTCATTTTCCGTGAATCTGTTTCCCATTTTCAACCTCTGGATATTATCCTTTACCTGCAATTTGTTGTTTATGAATTTGTAGAATAGGCCCGGTTCTGTTTTACATTTATCTGCTATCCCTTTTTCAAAATTTCTTTCTGCCTCTCTCCTTACTGCTGTATAGTTGTTTCTCAGTTGTGTGTGTGTGTGTGTGTGTGTGTGTGTGTGTGTGTGTGTGAAATATATATAATGTGTATAGTGTAGTATAGTATACAGTATTGTATACAGTACTTATATGCAGAGTCAATGAAGCTGGATTAAACACTGTAATTCAAATAGTCAACAGTGAATTATTTATAAAACATATTTTGTAACAATGCTATGAGTTGCAGCACCAAAAGTAGTGATGTGCTTGCTATAATTGCATTTATTTTCTTGTTTTTATTATATGAATCATAGATGCACTAAACCATGCATGACAATCATTATTTTCCTGTATGTTTTCATTTTCTGAATGTGCAGTTACTTTATTGTTTAGTATAAGAATAATGCTTTTGACCAGCTTAAAATTTGAAGCTTACATGGAATGCAGTTATGTTTGTTATGCTCCCACACTGTCTGCCAAACAGACAGAAGTTATAAACAAAAAAGTTAGAAACAACGCAGAAAGTGTCTGAAAGAAAGTGTGGGAGCACATGGTGACCAAAGCAATGATGGCTGCTGGCATGAAGGTCCAAACAGAAGAAATTAATTTTGATGATGTTGATGGAGTGGTTTTTACACCTGGTTGGCAAAATAGAGATCATCGTAAAGAATCGTGTGGATAGAATTAAGAATTTTAGCAGCAGTAATGAAAACTTGAGAATCAAAGTTACAATCCTGTAAGACCCCTTACAGGATTGTAACTTTGCTGGAGATTACTGGAGAATCACTCCTGGCTCACGCATCACCTAGAAGACAGTCACCACACACTAGAGACAGTGCTGAAACAACCACTGGAGACAGAGCACACGACCTCAGCCTCTAGCATCAGCCTTAGATCTTTTGAATCTGAACTGCTTCATTCCCTGTCCAACCTTCCGTGGATAGTGACGAGTGGATAGCCGGCATGAGGGGTTTGGGGCTCCCCCTTTCCCCTCCCGGGGAGGGGGAGAACGCCAACAGGACTACACTTCCTAGGTAAGTCTCCAACCAAGCCAGGATCCTGTGCAACAACCGGACCGGAGGAAAGAGGTACAGGTAACTCCGTCTCGACCAGTCCAGCCGAAAGGGCATCGACCCCGACGGCCTCGCAGTCTACAAAGGGCGCCACATAAACTGGAAGACGCCTCGACCACACCAATGCGTATAGGTCCACCTCTGGGTGCACGTACGTCCGGCAGAGCCAACTGAACGAGTCGATGTCGACCGTCCATTCCGTGGGAAGGGGAATGAACCGAGACAGGCCATCCGCCAGGACATTTGCCACCCCCTGAACATGAACCACCAGGAGAGCCAAACCCCGAGAACTCAGCAGTCAAGTCACATAAAGCGACGAGCCCCAAAGAACCAAGGACCACATCAAACCCCAGCAGTTCAGGCAATGAACCACCAGGGAGCAGTCTGAATGGAGCCGGATCGTTGCTCCACGAGCGACACAAATTCTCTGAAGCAAATGCCACACTGCCGCAAACTCCCACGCCGTGCTGTGAGCTAGACGGAAAGACAGACCCCACTGACCCTGGCCGGCCTGGTGAGCACTTGTCACAAAACCCCAGCCGAGAGACGAGGCATCTGTGAACACATCGAACGAGGGCTTGGGGAGGCGCCACGGCACAGAACCACAAAAAACCCGCAGAGGAAGCTGACGACGCAGCAGCCGATGCAAGGCTCCCGGGATCCAAACTCATCGATCGCGAGAGCGACAGAAGGGACGACCCTAAAGAAACCAAAACATCCACCGAAGCCAGATCCGACCTGATGGGTTAACCAGCATAGCGAAGTTCAGGCTCCCACACAGCTGCTCAAACAACCGACGTGTGACCTGGGTGCTCTCCAAAAACAGCTGGAGGTGGGGCCAAGCCGCAACAGTGTCACAGGAGGGAGAGACAAGGAAGCGGTCCAAGAGTCCCACACCAGACCCAGCCAAGTCTGAACCTGAGAGGGAACCAAAAGGGACTTCCTCCAGTTCACCATGAACCCGAACCCAGTGAGCTGGGAAAGACCCATATCCCTGACAAGCAGACACATCATGGACTGGCTGGGAGCCCACACCAGCCAGTTGTCGAAGTAAGCCAGAACCCGAACCCCTAATAGAAGCAAACATGTCACCATGACCCGGTAAGGTGTGTGGACACTCGAGGTGCCAGATTCAAGAAGAATGCAAGGCAACAAAAGCTGTAAGCTTGTCGCCCCACGCCAGTCACTGAATCCCGGATGAATCGGGACGCATACAATAAAATTATAACACCAATATGTGTCCCGGAGGTCCAGAGACACCATCCAGGTACCCAGTGCCAAAAGCCACCAGACCTGAGACAGAGTGGTCATCCAAAAGGAGGGGCAAAAGTCCCAGGGATTCAGACTAGACAATTCCAGTATGAATCACAGAACCACACAGTCTCGTTTTGGAACTGAAAACAGGTGGGAAACCCAGCTGAGGGACATTGTCGTTTCGACCACACCCAAGCCAACCCACTCTTTGGAACTTTAAGAACAAGAGGTCATAGATATAAACTAGCTAAACACAGATGCCGAAGAAATATAAGAAAATTCACTTTCGCAAACAGAGTGGTAGACGGTTGGAACAAGTTAGGTGAGAAGGTGGTGGAGGCCAAGACCGTCAGTAGTTTCAAAGCGTTATATGACAGAGTTTTGGGAAGACGGGATACCACGAGCATAGCTCTCATCCTGTAACTACACTTAATTAATTACTCACAGATGACCTGACAGAGCACAAGAGAAGAGGCCTGCCCTGCCGGCCCCGATCCTCCCTAAGGAGGAGGAGCGACCCAACACAGGTCGGAGGAAACGACCCGAAATGCCCACGAATCATGGGACCAGGCGAGAGCAAACAGCGCGAGCTTTCCCCCCCCTATCGCCCCATCAACAGGGCAACCCACGAAAAGGCCGACGACTCCTATGAGAGCCCAGCCGATGCTAAGAGCGATCACTGTGCCGGCCAGACGCCAACAGCTCCAGAGGAGGTGCCTGCCCCGAATCTGGCACTACTGGCTTATTACTACCGAAGGAACCCCGAGACCTAGCACGACCCTACCGGGCAGGACCTCCATGGCCCCCCTGGAGACCCTACAAATCCGACAAAGGCCGTCAACTAGACGAAGCCGCCTGCAGAAAAACCACCACAGCAGACTCTGCAAATGGCAACGGACAAAAAGGTGATGAAAATCTAAGAGCCAGGGCCCAAGACGATTCAAAAAATTTGGACGAGCACCGCCTGTCAGCACGCGAGGCAAGAAGTGAAGAACAGACATCGCCTCCCTCAGAAACGGCGCATACAACTTCACCAAAGCAGCCGGCGCCCGAGATTCCAAAGCAAGCACACCGAACCCTAGCGCGGAACCCAGGTCCTCCACACTCAGCACGAGACAGTCTAATGATAGCTCCAGCAGGGAAAAGAAGCACAAGACCGAAGCCAAGTGCCTATGGGCGCACAAATCCTCGGCCAACAGGGATGCCGCAAGGGAGGGAACCTGCACATGAAGCCGCACCTCGCCAACATCATAAGGAAGGACGGGAGTGAACTAGCACACCTAAAGGTGCTCCAACTCACCCCCCAGGAAAACCTAAACGACCATATTCAACTCTCGCCATTCAAGTGCACATTCCAACAAAATGAATGCCAAGCCCCCAAAGAAGAAAACGCAGTCTGCCAGCCAGGAAGTCTCTGGCACCTTGTAATGCACCCAATAAAGAAAAAGAGGAGCCAAACTCAAAAAGAAGGCTTCGTTATCAAGGCATAATCCTGGTCTCGCGGGAGGTAAGCCGCAAGCCGCTCCCACACCTTCCTCGGTGGGATGCGGGAAGCAAAAAACCTCCAGGAGGGAACCAAAGAACCCAAGGGAACTCGGACCCGAACCTGGGGAGGAGTCGAACTCATAACAAAATCGTACTGGGAGCGGGGAAAAGAAAACCTCTCCCCCCTGTAATGACAAGCCCTGTGCCGAGGGTACCAAACACCCAAGCAAGGACAAGTGGGGCTCAGGCCCCCCCCCCCCAAGACAACAACTCCCCAGCCCCGGAATCCTCCACGTCAGGACCCGGGGCCGAGCCGTCCTCCAAACCCTCTGCCTTTGGAGAAAAAGCAGAGTCCACTGGAAAAGCAGGGATGAAGGGGGCCCGCTGGCGTGGCCCAAAAGCTCTGGCAGGAGGACCAGGCTCAAATGCCTCCGCTGCCGATCCGGAAGGGGGAATCCCTGAAGCCACCCGAGTCTCACTACCAGTATAATTCAGCGGGGCAGCTGCAGGGCATCTGGAAAGACAACCAACCTCGCACGTTGCAGCAACTTAAACCTTGCATGCAACTCTAAAGCTGCATGCACTTAAATATCAGTCTCAGTGGACTGGGTGAATGGAGTACAAATAAAGAACACCACTCGCAGGACTCCGAGGTCTAAGGTGTCACTGACCCCAACAAGCAGCAAGGCAGAGGCAGACGGTGAGTGTCACCCCAAAACAGGGGGACAGAGCAACCTTCAAACTCGCACAAGGTGAGGTGGGACTCAGAGGTCTCCTACATTGGACCACTGAGCCCCAATGGGGGTTTCCAGGGCCCTAAGGCTGACTGCTAAGGGAAGCCCAGGCTAGGTACTGCTAACCGGTTATCCCAGAGCTACCAAGCAAACAATCTAAAAGCTGAACCCCTGCGACGTGTGCAAGCACGGGGACCTAGTGGAGGGCCACCAAAAACCTACCAGTGGTCCTACCGCCACACCTGGCAGACCCCTGCCAGGCAAAACAAAACAATAACAAAGGAAAAACTCCGCAAAAGCACAACGTCTCCAGGAGAACAGAACCGGTCGCTATGCGTATATCAGACAGCTGCACAGTACCTCGCGCCCCAGCCAGCGACGAAACTACCTCCTAACCCAAAGGAAAACAGGAGTAAGAACCTCCCCAGCTGATCCCCCAAGGGCGGGCAATCACCGAGCAGCAAAAGAACCAAACGGATGTAGCTGCTCCTGAATGGCTCATGGAAGATAACCCTGAAGTCGCAAAGGCAGTACTTACAGGGCACCTGGGGAAGGCGGCCCTAGGTGCATGCAGCCCCAGTACTCTTGTGTTATGTCTGGCTTACACACCACCAAAACTGAGCAACAACACTGCACTGCAGCACTGCGCAAAGAATAGAGGCAGAGCGATCGACCGTCACCAACACAACAGCCTCTTGAACTGAGGAGAGTTGTCGGCATGGAGGTCTGGGACCCCCAGTCCCTCTCCCGGGGAGTGGGGGGATTGCGCAGACAGATGCGCGGCGTTTGTGGTGACGCTATACCTGTTTCCTTGGTTTTGATTGGGGAGTTCTGTTGCTAGTTCGGCTTTCGGTTTGCAATTTATTTAATCAGCAGTAGTTTGTTTTGGAATTCCTACCTTTCTGGGTGCCTGACCTGGTAGATGGCAGACAAAGACTGCTTCCAATTACACGGGGGTGTCTTTAGGCCATTGCTCCTCGTGCCTCTCTTGAGGGGGCCAGGTTCTGGCTCTAGTCCCCGGTAGGCCTAGAACTTCTTCAATTGATTATTGTCACGGTCTAATATATGCACATCAGCCTGGTATAGCTCCGGGGAGCCGAAGGGGCTCTCCACAGAAAAGAAATTACTATACTGGCAAAGTAGGGAGGTTCCTACTTTTTCCTAACAAACTTCCTAACAAAAAGAACCCAAAGTGTAATAGTCAACAAAGTAAAATCTGAATTATCCACCATGAAACGCTCAGTTCCCCAAGGTACCCTGCTTGCTCCGGTACTTTTCCTCATTCTCACATTAGACACAGAGAAAGATAAAAATTGCATGTATAGTACTGTATCATCCCTTACAGATGACACTAATTTTAATGAGTAGACAACACAGAGGACACAGCAAACTTCTAATCCAATGTTAATAAAGTCTGTCAATTGGCCACAGAAAATAACATGATGTTTAATAAGGATAAGTTCCAATTACTGAAGTGTAGGAACAAATTTAAATATCAAAGCAGAAACCACATAAAATACAGACCACACTATTGAAAGAAAAAGCATTGTAAAAGATTTTAGGAGTAATCATATCAGAAGATCTTACTTTTAGAGAAAACAAAAAAGTTGCTGTCACAACCGCAAGAAAAATTATAGGTTAGATAACAAGAACCTTCCAAACAAGAAATGCCATGCCAATGGTGATACTGTTTAAGACATTAGTGCTCTCTAGAGTGGAATACTGTATGTCGCACATTAACAGCCCCATTCAAAACTGGAGAAATTGGTGACATGGAGTGTGTGCAAAGATCTTTTACCACTAGAATCTATTCAGTAAAACATCTAAATTATTGAGACTGCCTAAAAATGTTAAATCTGTATTCCCTAGACCACCTAGGTTTTAAAGGTATTCCCTTGGTTCTAAATCAGTACACATAATAAACTCTGTATAACACGAGACCAGTTGGCATGGTAAGATTTATAAAATAGCCCCACTGAAAGCAGAGGTGCAGTAGGCACACTGAGGGAGAACTCTATCAACCAAAAAGGTCCAAGACTTTTCAACATGCTTCCCCTACATATATGGGGCATAACTGGCTAACCCTTCTCATCGTTCAAAAGATAACTCGACAGGCACCTTCAAATGATACACGATTCATCAGGCTGTGACTCGCTCATCACGTATCGAAGAACCTAGTTGATCAGACCAGCAATCAAGAGGCCTGGACAGTAGGGATGTTGATCCACTGAATCATCAACAGATAGTCGATCTAAAGAGGAACCCACTGCTGAAAAATAAAGAAATCCCTAAATAAATTACCTTCGTAACGAATTAAAATGCTGTCCAACCTATGCCTTATTCAAAAGTAAAACCAAAAAGTACCTAATTTCATCCACATACTTTCCTACCTAGCGCCTCAAACTCGCACTGTATTTTATGCTACCCACGCTCCAATATATTTGCCTAAGCCATGCGCCATTGTCATCAATGCTATCAACCTATATCATGGTTGTTATGTTGAGCAAAAATTTTAGTACAATGTACCTAATAATATTCCTCAAATTATGCTACAATGTACCTGTTGATAATCCTCAAATTTTACTACAATGTACCTATTAATATTCTTCAAATTTTGTTTCAAATTACCTACTTAAAATTATCTGTTAGATTAAGGACCTGCCTGTAATGCTGTGTGTGTGTGTGTGTGTTAGTGGCTTTGCAAGAATGTAGAAACATCAATGCTATGTACTCTCATAAAGCAATTAACCTTCTTGTATATACTGTATATAAATAAATAAAAAGTAAATAAACTGAACCAGAACAGAGACAAGACAGTAAGTGGTCAGTTAAATTTTTAGATTTTTTTTTCCAAGAACATTTAGGCATTTATGTAAAAAATATATACAATTTTTGTTTCTACTGAATACAGTATACCACTTGAATTCACCCTAAGGCAAGATCATGAGTCAGGTCTGGGTGACATTCTGCATTAGTGTAACATGGATCTATTTAAATGTCACACAGGTCATACTGTGTGGCAGTGAGAAAGTGTTGCAAAACTGTGCAAGGTGGTAAGACCACCAAATGCTTATTTTTATTTAATTAAACTTGTTTACCCATGTAGTTTAATATATTAATGTAGTTAATTGTAATTACAGGAGTCGGAGAGGCAAGGGAAAGGGACGTCGTAGGGGTTAATGAGCAGCGTGAGGGCTACTTCACTATTGCTATTGTATGGACTAGTCTTCCAGCGAGGTGGGGAACAGGGATGCCGTCAGAACTGCCTACTACCCCTGCTTCCTACAGTGACACAACTATTTCTGGAGCCAGATATGTTTCAAGACGTATCCCTCCAGTGGTACATTGTTATTATTGATGATGAATAGGGCAACTATTCATAAAGGGATAATTGTGCCTTGATGCAGTGAACATGTACTGAGCCCATCAGGTTTACAGATACATGCGCCCTCTGCCACCTCAGAATGCTATTACTTCTGCAATACCATGTGTCTTCTTGTATCCTAGTCCACGGAATCCTTGTGTTTCCATGAAGGTTGTCTTAGGTGTTATAAGACAGGATGACCATTGCAAACTTTCGGCTACTAGAAGTGCCACATGATACCTTTCTCTCTGGCATCAAATTTAATCAATCCAATGTGTTCATCTTTATTATTAGATCTTGAAAGCTCTGTAAGAGAATATTTTTTAAATTTTGACTAATATCACAAATTGAATGCACACTGTGAAAAGAAAGACACAATATTAATTAAAAAATAAGTTTGTGATTGAGACTAATTTCTGGGAAACTTGTTGTAGTTGAAGCAGTAGTAAAAGTATAATGTCTGTAACTGATATATTTGTGGTGTGAGAGCTTATGTGTGAACCCCAGATGCTTGGTGGTGTTGTATGTGACCCCTTGTTAGTGTTGTTCCTAGTGTAATATTATCCTCACTGATGATAAGGGTGAGCTTCTTATAGTTGATACTGCTCCCATCATAATTTTCATGCTAAAATTTCTACTAATACTCTGCCTCTGTAAGTATTTTCCTATCTGACTGCACAGTGATCAGTTTGCAGCCTTTCTGTGGCTACTCGAGCTTTTTCACCTTTTTTATAGCTGACAATGGTGCTACCAGGATGAATGTTTTACTTCTTATTTAGGTGTATCATAGTTTTATAACTTAAGTTTTTAATAATAATTTAATAAACTTCGCCATCAACACTGCCATTAATTATTTCATATTTGAATTTGAGTTGGTTTGAAAGAAAATCATTTAATTTTATTATTATTATTATGATTAACTTTATGACTGCCACTCATATTTTCAAGTCTATTAGTGTATAGTCAACAATCAATTCTACAGTCAGGCATCATATATGTTTCATTATAAATCAGTATCTCCTATGGTGTCTCAAATCTAATGTGAATACTAATGTCCTTATACAGTAATTGGCTTTTTATAAAGTAACATTTGCAAAACTTGCCTTATAAAATTTGTATTGTACAAGGTTTCAAATCAAATAATAGATGTCCAACTGTCAAAACCAAAATGTGATAATAATTGAGAAAATTTATCAGATTTCTCTTACTGTACTCATTTAATTGTAATAAAAACTGACTAGCCTCACTCTTTGTATATTCAGTGCAATGAGCTTTGTGGTCTTGGCTTTGTCAAGTGTTAGGTAAATAAGGTTTTGGGTTTCTACTCTGAGAATACTCATCTTAACCACAGCAGTTGCGACACAAGACCGAAATCTCTTGGTCGTCTTTGTAATGCCGTGACTACCGAGTCTCCTTACATGCACGTTGATTTTGTAAGTATGGTGTGGCATCTCATCCCATCTAGTGTCTTAATTTATAAATGATGCTCCCCAAATCTTCTTATACATGGTCTTGGAGTTTGACCAGAAGGAAGAGCTGTCCAATTGTTGCCTTCATGTTCTCTTCCCCCAGTATAGTTCAAGTGAAGAAGTTGTTGTTGTTAGTGAGATTCTTGTTACACCTCTTACCTGTGTGAATAGTTATTACCAATATTTTGGAAAACATAAGGTCCAATTTAGTATCATTATCATATAAACATGAAATCATGAGATTGATTAATTAAAACCTATGACTAAAGTAAGTGCATTATGTGAAATATTCCAATGTTTATTAAATTCCATATAATAAAGCCTATACTGTATATCCTATAAAATACCAAATAATGTAAATCAATTTTAAACTAATTTCAAACTATTTACAGTAGGTGAATGCCATTCAGAGAATGCTAAATTATGTAAGATGTGCTTAGGATGAAAACTTACTAGAAATGAACTTAAATGAAAGAATCTTGATTCTCCCACAACTACTTGTGCTGTGCAGCAATATTCTTTGCTAATCAGTTTGTTAATGGTTCAAGCAGCTGCTGCCTCTGTTTCTATTGATACCCACAAGTAGAAGACAGTTTCACTACCTATATTATGTGGGTGCAGTGTTGTGATGCAGTTATAAAAATATAAAAATTTTCCTTAGAAATTCTTTGAAATAAATGTAGAATATTTATTGGATTTTATTTTGTAATTATCCTGAACTGATGTGCCAAAAAATTTAATTGCATTCAGTTAAAAATATAATATTAACTTTGAGGCTTTTACAACACAACTGCTGCATACAGAATTGACAACATAACTTGACTGACCTTAATTCAAATTGGGACCTCTCTCTTGCTCTAGCCATTGACACTCAAACCTCTTGGTCTGGTTTGTAATGCAGTGATTATCAAATCTTTCAAAAAATACTGTATGCTATTTTCTTAAGTAGGATGTGGCATACCATCCCATTAAATCTTGCCAACTTGTCAATGTTGCTCCCCAAATCTCCATAAACATGCTGTAGAACTTTGGCCAGGAGGCAGAGCTGCTGAACTTTTACACATGTTGTAAATTGTCTATCTCCAATAGTTTGGAGCATGTGAATCTAATGAGATTGAATAATTAAAACTTAATTAGATTGCAGTGTATAAAATGTCCCAGTATTCATTTAAGTTCATCTAAATGTCTATAATTCTTGTAAATGCAAAATGGTTATGCAAATCAAAATGCAGACATTTCTATAAATAGGACCACAAGAAATCAACATAAATGAAAGATTCTCAATTCTCCCACAAAGATGCTTGTGCTGTGCAGTGCAGCAGTATTCACTGACCAGTCTGTTGATGGTTCAGGCTGCTGTTACTTCATTTGATGTCTACAAATAAAATGAAGTGTTATTACTTGCCTACAATTATGTGGGTTCTATGTTGTGAAGCAGTCAATTACAAAAATACAATCTTTCCCTTGAATTTGTCTGCAAAATAAATAAGAGAACACACAATTGGATTTTATTTGTAAATAACCTTAACCTATGCAATATTCAAAATATATGGTGTGTAATTACTTAAGTGTAGTTTCAGGATGAGAGCTATGCTCATGGTGCCCTGTCTTCCCAGAACAGTACTCTTTGTTATACAACATTTTGAAACTATTTGTACTAATGGTTTTGGCCTCCACCACCACCTCACTTAACTTGTTCCAACCGTCCACCACTGTTTGCAAAAGAAAATGTGCTATTATTTTTTTGGTAACTTTATTTCCTTAGATTGAATCTGTGTCCTGTTATTCTTGAAGCTGCTGGTTTCAGGAATTCCTCTTCGTCAATTTGGTCGATTCGTGTTATTATTTTGTATGTGGTGATCGTATCACAGCTTTGATTTTGATAAGTGGTGATCATATCACCTCTTTCTTATAGATGTTGTTTTCTTCTAGTTTTTTAGTATCCAATCTTTCAGTTTTGGCATATTTAACACCTCTCATCGAAATCTAGTTTTTCAGTTCTGAAAGCTATTTTGTAGCATGCCTTTGCACCCTTTCCAGTTTACTTATGTGCTTCTTTGAGATATGGGCACCGTACAGCTGCTGCATTTTCCAATTTTGGTCTTGCAAAAATCATGAACAGTTTCTTTAGTATTTCACCATCCATGTAATTTAAAACAAGTCTAAAACTGAAGTCATGCATATTCTCCTCTCACAATGTTCTTTGTGTTCCTCTGGGGACAGTTTACTATTCAAAACCCACACATAGATACACATTGAAATCACAATAGCATGATCCATCAAATGAACAAATCCACAAGGGAAGTGATGAGGGTTTGAACCTACATCCAGGATGATCCCAGATGCGCCTTGGTTGATTACACCACAACATGGTCAAAAGAATTGCAACCAGGAGTGCTACTGCTCTCACACGGATCCTGCAGCCTCTCTGAGACACAAACCGGATTTTTACCCTCACCATGGCCCTTATGGATTTGTTCATTTCAAGTATCACACTATTGTGATTTCTGTGTATATTGACATAAGGGCAAAGAGGTAGACCAGCTTGTTGACAGAGCCCGGGGTGCATTGGGGAAATTGTGTAAAATCTCTGGTTTGCGTCTCGGAGAGGCTGTGGGATCTGTGTGAGGGCAGTAGCATTCCCGGTTGCAATTCTTTTGACCATGTCATGGTGCAATCGACTAAGGTGCGTTTGGGATCATCCTGGATGTAGGTTCGTACCCTCATCATGGCCCTTGTGGAATTGTCCACACATAGATCTTGTTCTTTATTAGAGTTCTTTAATTCCTTTCCATATACTGTACTGTAATTTGTAAGTATGTGTGGTCTATTTTCTCCAATTCCACATTCCATACCATGGCATTTATTCATATTGAAATCCATTTGTCTCATGTCGCTCCAAGCACTTATTTTTGCTAAATCAATATGAAGGGCATGACAATGTTCTAGGCTTCCTGTTTTTCCTAGAAGCTGATTTCCATTAGTAAACATGTTCATATAATTCTATATTCTTTCTGGTTGATAATTTATGTAGATGATAGGCATTATTGGCACAAGAACTGAACCCTGTGGTACTCCACTATTGACATTCCTCTGATCAGATACATTGAGCCAGAACCTGGTGTTCCGAACCTTAATGGAATCTGATCCATATATCAATCAGGTCAACCCATGTGTTGCGTTTCCAAAAGGGTCGCCCATGTTAGAATCGGTGAACGCCCTAGTAATATTGTTGAAAACATCTTAATAACTTATTAAACCAAAGGTCTTTTCATGTCAGAAGAACGGCAGAAACTGGATCTATATATGAAAACTCTTTCAGGACAAAATTTAAAGTAAAACTAAAGATATTTGTAGTTGTATAAAAGTTGCATTTTTCATCGGTCGTAGAGCCGGAAATCTGCAATATTCATCTCAGAACAATGCTTATTTCACGCAGAATCGTTAATAAACGTAAGATTGTTATACGTCTCAAGAAAGATAGAAACATAATCTTCATTTTAAATGCCTTACCATGGGCATATTTGTATTTAAAGCGAAGATACGTGTATTTTTCTAATCGGCGAGCTCCGATCCCGCACAGATCGAGCAACGGAGTAACTCTCTCTCAGAACAATGCTTATTTCACGTAAATTCGTTAATAAACGCAAATGTTTTTATATGTGTTGAGAAAGATAGAAATATAAGCTTCATTTTAAATACTTTACCATAGATATATATAAAGTTCTAATGAAGATACATGTGTTTTAATAATCGCCGAGCTCCGACCCCGCACAGACTGATCGACAGAGCAACTCTTTTTTTTTTTTTTTTTTTTTTTTGAGATATATACAAGAGTTGTTACATTCTTGTACAGCCACTAGTACGCGTAGCGTTTCGGGCAAGTCCTTAATCCTATGGTCCCTGGAATACGATCCCCTGCCGCGAAGAATCGTTTTTTCATCCAAGTACACATTTTACTGTTGCGTTAAACAGAGGCTACAGTTAAGGAATTGCGCCCAGTAAATCCTCCCCGGCCAGGATACGAACCCATGACATAGCGCTCGCGGAACGCCAGGCGAGTGTCTTACCACTACACCACGGAGACTGTTTAAAGCTCAGAACAATGCTTATTTCACGTAAATTCATTAATAAACACATATGTTTTATATGTCTCAAGAAAGATAGAAATATAAGCTTCATTTTAAATACTTTAACATAGACATATATAAAGCTCAAGTGAAGATACATACGTTTTTATAGTGGCATTCAGTAGCTTGTCGGTCATGGAATGCAGAAGCCTACGCACTTGCCAATATAGTGTGTAATTAACAAAGATACGCTTATAAAGCCTAAAATATTATATGCCTTCAGAAAGACAGAGATATGCTCGTTATTGTGAGTGCACCAAAGGAAATATATCTTGTTGGAGGACAAAGATATATCAATTCTAAAATAAGTTTCGACTCTCGCTCGGGCGAGAGATAGCGCGACTCTCGCCCCATCTATTGGAGATTCTGTTCACCTAATGACCCAAAGCTACTCAAAGCCTCCTAGCATTACTTAAATAATGAAGAAATATGGTATATTTATTCACTATAATGTTGGTGCTTAATGCAGAACACGAGAAAACATATATTTACTATAAAATAATATACTTCCATTATGAAATAAGTAAATATGTGGCCTCATAGGAAGTCAACGGTCCAGGTGTCAATGTTGTGGAGCGACTTATCCAAGATATATTGTTGTCTGGAAAGTGTTTGTTGGCATATCAACCTTCTGTACACAGTGATCCAGTCGTCGCACTTCTCTCCTTAAATGATCGCAAATTTAGTTTATTATATTAACAAGTAGAATACGTATTTCTAATAATATCTAACATAACTAGCCAGAAAATATTTAAGACATTGAAAAATACATGTCTGGAAGTTAAATCGACTTCATAGAACAATAGTGTTGGTCTATACTAATCGTTATTCGTTAGTATGCGTTCGCTACTTAAAACATTTACTGTACTCATGTAAAATCTCCCATGTCTCTTCGCACATGGAACACCGAACCTTACACACTCTCTGATATATTGTTTAATTAATAGAGATTCACTAATAAAGCTTATAATTCGCTTAGTCTCCGTGGTGTAGTGGTAAGACACTCGCCTGGCGTTCCGCGAGCGCTATGTCATGGGTTCGTATCCTGGCCGGGGAGGATTTACTGGGCGCAAATCCTTAACTGTAGCCTCTGTTTAACGCAACAGTAAAATGTGTACTTGGATGAAAAAACGGTTCTTCGCGGCAGGGAGGGATCGTATTCCAGGGACCATAGGATTAAGGACTTGCCCGAAACGCTACGCGTACTAGTGGCTGTACAAGAATGTAACAACTCTTGTATATATCTCAAAAAAAAAAAAAAAAAAAAAAAAAAAAAAATTGTATATGTTATCAAAAAGGCATAGATAAAGTCGTTCTTACGTTTTAGTCACAGAGATTAGATATTAGTAAAGTAAAGTTCATTTTATTCAGGAAAGTACATAAATAGTCGATTTACAAACATAATATTGGATTTATAGATAGAGCTAGTACATACAATACCTAAAGCCACTAGTACGCATAGCGTTTCGGGCATATTATTGAGAGAGGAAAGATATTTATATTTAAACAATTTTTTTTTTTTTACCGACGCTCTCCCTATTGATGAGAACTACAGCCTAATGAAGATAAATGTTAATTTTATATAGATACTGTAATAAACGAAAGTTTTTAATGTCATCAGAGAAGTAGAAATATAGGCAAATTTTAAATCCCTTGTCATAAATATAACTGAAGTGAAAGCAAAGATATATGCATTTTGATAGTTACAAAGACAGCTCCTTAACACGGGTGGAACACGAACAAGGGGAACTTAGTACCCAAATGAGCCACAGAGATATTAGAAAGAATTTTTTCAGTGTCAGAGTAGTTAACAAATGGAATGTATTAAGCAGTGATGTGGTGGAGGCTGACTCCATACACAATTTCAAATGTAGATGTGATAGAGCCCAATAGGCTCAGGAACCTGTACACCTGTTGATTTACGGTTGAGAGTCGGGACCAAAGAACCAAAGCTCAACCCCTGCAAGCACAAATTAGGTGAGTACAACTAGGTGAATACAGCTGAGGGGCGGGACCAAACAGCTGA
Organism: Procambarus clarkii; assembly: GCF_040958095.1. Lineage (NCBI taxonomy): Eukaryota > Metazoa > Arthropoda > Malacostraca > Decapoda > Cambaridae > Procambarus > Procambarus clarkii. Next base: position 18,046,174 of record NC_091216.1, on the reverse strand, counting down.
AGCTCAATTCCCTTCGCATAACTAGGCGAGTCCATAGGAATTACCGTTTGTTCTGGCGCCATCTATGTTTTGACAGCAGTACTACTAATGTTCCCACGTTATGTGATGATCGCTATACGGGTGTTATGGTCAGTTGCTCTTCTATATATGTTTATGGACAACGTAGGTGATTTGTGGCAATTTGCGGCCAGAGTGAAATAGTATCCACGCGGTGAGTGATGGAGGAGGATATATACTGCTGTGTACTCGACCAGCGGGTGAGAGGTAAGTTAATCGAACAATTATGGGGAATAGACGGGTTATTTTAAGCATAGAACGTCAGGTAACCGGTAACTACACAGATGGGGTAGTGTTTTTTAAGTCTTTATTTACTAAAGTGGAACATTACATTATGCCTTTAGCTGAACAAGTCTACTGGTGGGGGAAGTAGAAGGGTTTTATGAAGGTATTTTACCTAAATATTTGTATTTGGTTAACTAGTTCAGCCGTTACCAGGGAGGGTGTTCCTTTAATCTAATCTAAAAATTCTAGCCGGACAAAGTGATTAAATAAAGAAATTGAATAGAACGAAGTGGTTTGCCAGGGTGCTTAACATTTAGTTTAGTTCACTTACTATGCAGCCCATGCTTAAAGAATGCAAGTTTATTATATTGAATTTGCCGTAGTTTTACTGCATTTAATATACCGTTTTTACCTTATTTGTCTGGTAATGGCCGGTCGTGGAAAGTTCCTAATATAGCAAGTTTTAAAGGAAAAGTTTGAGTTAACTTTAACGCTTAAGTTAGTGACCAATTAGCTTAGTCTATTGTGAGGAAAGTTGCTAGAATCTAACATTGGAAGTGCCATTTCTCTACTCTTTTTGAGAAACATGACTAGATACATGAATCGCATAGTTTTATTACTAAATGTTCATGGATTAGGTTGCATAGTTGAGGAAATGGTGATAAGGTTTGTGATTTTGTGTACCTTGACTTCAGCAGAGATTTTGATAGTGGCGCAAAATTGCTAGGGGCTCGGATCATTGGGAATGCTGACTGAAGTCGATTAGGTCATGGCTATACCAAAGAAAATTAGTATAAATGGGGTTAAGTTGGGAGAAGTGTTGTAAGTAGTGCCTAAAAGCTCTCCTTGGACCTCGGTTATTCGCAAGATTATGGTTTAGACTGCAATAGTTGCAGAATTGGCAAATAAAAAAATACCGATGCCCTATAGTTTTGAAATGGTTAAGACTACCAGATGCAGTTTAATGCTGACAAATGTAAGGTTTGGGGGCTAGGTAAAGATGAGATAGATGTTGTAGATTGTTAAGAGTATTAAAGTTTTTGCAGGTGGTAAATTCTCCCCGAGCTGGCACTGCTCTCCAGCCTGGGATGTTGATTGGTTAGTCTTCAACTGCCTCCCAACATGGTAGTGAGGTCCTGAGCTGACATGCAGTGAGGAACGTGGAAAGCTTCCTGAATTGGCACATGGTATGCCTCCCTTTCAAACCAGCAGCTGGCACAAATGTTCCAGCTAACATCAGAATAGTGGATGAAGCCCACACTAAAATGTAAGTGGTACATGTAAATGTAAGTGGAAAAGTTTTGTTCTAAGGGATGGTATTTTTCCCTTGAAAGTAAAAAAAATATTCAATGTTTACTTTAGCTTGGTTTTAAATTTATAGTTTTCCAGAATGTGGTTTGGAAAGTCCAGAAGTCCCTCTGTCAGTTGGAAGAGTTGCCAATGTAAATTGCCATTGAAGTGCAGTTGTGGATAGTTTCTCAAATGACATTTACTGAAACTTGGCAAATTGATGCCATATATAATTGCTAAATAAGATCTTTACTACTGCTACTAGAATATGTAGGAAAGGTAAATTCCTTAAAGAAATTTTTTCCATCTGAATATGTAAAGTACTGAATGCTAATTTGAAAAGTAAAGAAAGATTGGCTTTAAACATGAAATAAATTTGTTGAAATATTTTTCAGGTGAAAGTGATTTTGATGCATGGACTGGCTTGGAGTGAGGCTCCTTTACTCTACAAAAGTGGGAGAGTTTGAATTTGATGACCTAATCAAATGCTATATCAATGACCTAATCTTAATTCTCTTATCTAGTCCATTTATAGGTGTGTAACCATGTCCTACTGTTACAACCCACAGGGATGATGCAGTTTGTACTGATATAGGTTGCATAGTTGAGGAAATTTCATTTCCTCAACCTCATTTCCTTTCCTCATTTCCTACCCCATTTCATAAAAGGGGACAGGGGAGTCCTGCAGATTTCTCTGGCTTGGCTTTTTCAGAGCTTTGCTCTACTACCCATCTAATAGATGGACTAGATTTGCATAGGTTTAGGGACCCTTAACAATGGTTACATTGTTAATTCACACAGGGCTTGTTTGCTGAATGGGTGGATGCATCTAAAACTTTAGTGCCTGGCATGCATTGTACAGTGCTTTCAGTAAAGCATATGTACAAAGTGTTGATGGCACTAACGTGGTGTATGTAATGCACCCATTCAGGGAACATGCTCTGCACTAAAATCAGAGGAAGGGATAGGCCTTACTGAGGCCTATTTTAAAAGATAGGCTGTTAGGATTTTTTGGGCTTATTATTAGGCATTGGTGATAATAAAAGTAGTGTCCCTGTTTAATGTTTTTCTTTTACAGGTGATTGTCTCTGGAATTGTCTTGGCCTTTTGGATCTTCTGTTCATCTAGGAGCATCTGTCCCACAACCTGAAACGGTAATAAATATTAGATGTATTATAAATACTCTATGTAAAACTTATTAAATAAAACAATTCTAATGAAACTACTTTATATATCTTATCCTGAAATTATGCTGGAAATTATTGTTTACTACTATTGATGCAATGTTTAAACATCTGAAATGTTTTTTTACTTTGAAAATGAATACTTGGTAAAATTTACACCTATTTGTAACTTGTTACATAGGTGCATGCAAAATGCACTGAAAAGATGTAAAAGTGGACTACCTATTCAATTTACATAAACTAACAAATATTTCAAATTAGTCTGACATATTAAAGTGGAAGAAACTTTAGTCAATATTTTAGTTTTCATATTTGAAAGTAAATTTAAAGCTATGCAACACCTAAGCTTTGTACAAATTATAATTAAATTAACTAAAGATCATCGTTAAATTTACAAAACATTAGAAAAGTGACACTGAAGCTCGGATGATGATACATCATGGTTTTCACAAAGTCTTTGGTAACTTAAATTTAATCAAAGCTCTTAAATGATTTGTCTGCCAAACTTCAGATATGCTGAAATATTTTACCTAGATTAAAACCATCATTGTTTGAAAGGGCAAAACAGATTAGTCAATTAGTTTGACCTAACATCTGCAAGGTCCTGAAGGAATGGAATTTTTTTTGTAAAACTTTGTTTGCTAAAAACAAACCCTGCCTAATGAACCTGCTCATTTTTTTTAGAAATGGTAATTGCAACATTACCAAAGGCCATTGTTTTAATAGCCAAAGTACCAAATAAAAGACCAAGAGGCAACAAACAGGTACATGGTAGAAAGGACAAAAGAATGGTTGAGGACCCTTTCATTTGCTAAAGAAATGACTGGGGAAAATGCTGTCATACCACAAGGGGTCTTAACCCTTGTCATATACATCACTGACATTAATCTAAATATTACCAACCACAAAAATTGCTGATAACATGTTATAAAAAAAAAAAAAATAATATAACCTCTTTCGCTACTTTTTAGCCCAAAATTGGGCTACTTTTAGCCCAAAATTTCGCTACTTTCGCTACTTTTTAGCCCACAATTTCGCTACTTAAGCTACTTTTTAGCCCAAAATTTCACTACTTTCGCTACTTTTTAGGCCAAAATTGGGATACTTTCGCTACTTTTAGCCCAAAATTTCGCTACTTTTTAGCCCAAAATTGGGCTACTTTTAGCCCAAAATTTCGCTACTTTCGCTACTTTTTAGCCCACAATTTCGCTACTTTATAGCCCACAATTTCGCTACTTTTAGCCCAAAATTTCGCTACTTTTTAGCCCAAAATTGGGCTACTTTTTGCCCAAAATTTCGCTACTTTCGCTACTTTTTAGCCCACAATTTCACTACTTTTAGCCCAAAATTTCGCAACTTTCGCTACTTTTTTGCCCAAAATTTCGCTACTTTTTAGCCCAAAATTGGGCTACTTTCGCAACTTTTAGCCCTAAATTTCGCTACTTTTTAGCCCAAAATTTCGCTACTTTTTAGCCCAAAATTGGGCTACTTTTAGCCCAAAATTTCGCTACTTTTTTGCCCAAAATTTTGCTACTTTCGCTACTTTTTAGCCCAAAATTGGGGTACTTTTAGCCCAAAATTTCGCTACTTTTTTGCCCAAAATGTCGCTACTTTTTAGCCCAAAATTGGGCTACTTTCACTAGTTTGTAGCCCAAAATTGGGCTACTTTCGCTACTTTGTAGCCCAAAATTGGTCTTTTTTCGCCACTTTTTAGGCCACAATTTCGCTACTTTTTAGCCCAAAATTTCGCTACTTTCGCTACTTTTTAGCCAAAAATTTCGCTACTTTCGCTACTTTTTATATAAAAAAAATTGGGCTACTTTTAGCCCAAAATTTCGCTACTTTTTAGCCCAAAATTTCGCTACTTTCGCTACTTTTTAGCCCGAAATTAGCCTACTTTCGCTACTTTTAGCCCAAAATTTCGCTACTTTTAAGCCCAAAATTTCGCTACTTTTTAGCCCAACATTGGGCTACTTTTAGCCCAAAATTTCGCTACTTTCGCTACTTTTTTGCCCAAAATTTCGCTACTTTCGCTACTTTTTAGCCTCAAATTGGGCTACTTTCGCTACTTTTAGCCCAAAATTTCGCTACCTTTTAGCCCACAATTTCGCTACTTTCGCTACTTTTTAGCCCAAAATTGGGCTACTTTCGCTACTTTTAGCCCAAAATTTCGCTACTTTCGCTACTTTTTAGCCCAAAATTTCGCTACTTTCGCTACTTTTTAGCCCAAAATTTCGCTACTTTTTAGGCAAAAATTGGGCTACTTTCGCTACTTTTAGCCCAAAATTTCGCTACTTTTTAGCCCAAAATTGGGATACTTTTTGCCCAAAATTTCGCTACTTTCGCTACTTTTTAGCCCACAATTTCGATACTTTTAGCCCAAAATTTCGCTACTTTCACTGCTTTTTTGCCAAAAATTTCGCTACTTTCGCTACTTTTTAGCCCAAAATTGGGCTACTTTCGCTACTTTTAGCCCAAAATTTCGCTACTTTCACTACTTTTTAGCCCAAAATTGGGCTACTTTCGCTACTTTTAGCCCAAAATTTCGCTACTTTCGCTACTTTTTAGCCCAAAATTTTGCTACTTTTTACCTTACCTTTCGCTACTTTTAGCCCAAAATTGGGCTACTTTCGCTACTTTGTAGCCCAAAATTGGGCTACTTTTGCTACTCTGTAGCCCAAAATTGGTCTACTTTCACTACTTTGTAGCCCAAAATTGGGCTCCTTTCGCTACATTTAGGCCAAAATTGGGCTACTTTCGCTACTTTTAGCCCAAAATTTCGCTACTATCACTACTTTTTAGCCCAAAATTTTGCTACTTTCGCTATTTTAGCCCAAAATTGGGCTACTTTCGCTACTTATAGCCCAAAATTTCGCTAGTTTCGCTACTTTTTAGCCCAAAATTGGGCTACTTTTTGCCCAAAATTTCGCTACTTTTTAGCCCATAATTTCGCTACTTTTACCCCAACATTTCGCTACTTTTTTGCCCAAAATTTCCCTACTTTCGCTACTTTTAACCCCAAAATTGGGCTACTTTCGCTACTTTTAGCCCAAAATTTCGCTACTTTTTAGCTCAAAATTTCGCTACTTTTTAGCCCAAAATTGGGCTACTTTCGCTAATTTTAGCCCAAAATTTCGCTACTTTTTTGCCCAAAATTTCGCTACTTTTTAGCCTAAAATTGGGCTACTTTCGCTACTTTTAGCCCAAAATTTCGCTACTTTCGCTACTTTTTTGCCCAAAATTTCGCTACTTTCGCTACTTGCCCAAAATTTCGCTACTTTCGCTACTTTTAGGCCAAAATTGGGCTACATTCGTTACTTTTTAGGCCAAAATTTCGCTACTTTTTAGCCCAAAATTTTGCTACTTTTTTGCCCAAAATGTCGCTACTTTCGCTACTTTGTAGCCCAAAATTGGTCTTTTTTCGCCACTTTTTAGCCCAAAATTTCGCTACTTTTTAGCCCAAAATTTCGCTACTTTCGCTACTTTTTTGCCCAAAATTTCGCTACTTTCGCTACTTTTTAGCCCAAAATTGGCCTACTTTCGCTACTTTTAGCCCAAAATTGGGCTTTTTTTGCCACTTTTTAGCCCAAAATTTCGCTACTTTTTAGCCCAAAATTTCGCTACTTTCGCTACTTTTTTGCCCAAAATGTCGCTACTTTCGCTACTTTTTAGCCCAAAATTGGTCTTTTTTCGCCACTTTTTAGCCCAAAATTTCGCTACTTTCGCTACTTTTTAGCCAAAAATTTCGCTACTTTCGCTACTTTTTATAAAAAAAAATTGGGCTACTTTTAGCCCAAAATTTCGCTACTTTCGCTACTTTTTAGCCCAAAATTTCGCTACTTTCGCTACTTTTTAGCCCGAAATTGGCCTACTTTCGCTACTTTTAGCCCAAAATTTCGCTACTTTTAAGCCCAAAATTTCGCTACTTTTTAGCCCAAAATTGGGCTACTTTTAGCCCAAAATTTCGCTACTTTCGCTACTTTTTAGCCCAAAATTTCGCTACTTTCGCTACTTTTTAGCCCCAAATTGGGCTACTTTTGCTACTTTTAGCCCAAAATTTCGCTACTTTCTAGCCCAAAATTGGGCTACTTTTAGCTCAAAATTTCGCTACTTTTTAGCCCACAATTTCGCTACTTTCGCTACTTTTTAGCCCAAAATTGGGCTACTTTCGCTACTTTTAGCCCAAAATTTCGCTACTTTCACTACTTTTTAGCCCCAAATTTTGCTACTGTTTACCTTACCTTTCGCTACTTTTAGCCCAAAATTGGGCTACTTTCGCTACTTTGTAGCCCAAAATTGGGCTACTTTTGCTACTTTGTAGTCCAAAATTGGGCTACTTTCGCTACTTTTAGGCCAAAATTGGGCTACTTTCGCTACTTTTAGCCCAAAATTTCGCTACTATCGCTACTTTTTAGCCCAAAATTTTGCTACTTTCGCTATTTTAGCCCAAAACTGGGCTACTTTCGCTACTTTTAGCCCAAAATTTCGCTACTTTTACCCCAAAATTTCGCTACTTTTTTGCCCAAAATTTCCCTATTTTCGCTACTTTTTAGCCCAAAATTGGGCTACTTTCGCTACTTTTAGCTCAAAATTTCGCTACTTTTTAGCCCAAAATTGGGCTACTTTCGCTAATTTTAGCCCAAAATTTCGTTACTTTTTTGCCTAAAATTTCGCTACATTTAGCCCAAAATTGGGCTACTTTCGCTACTTTTAGTCCAAAATTTCGCTACTTTCGCTACTTTTTTGCCCAAAATTGGGCTACTTTCGCTACTTTTTAGCCCAAAATTGGGCTACTTTCGCTACTTTTAGGCCAAAATTGGGCTACTTTCGTTACTTTTTGGGCCAAAATTTCGCTACTTTTTAGCCCAAAATTTCGCTACTTTCGCTACTTTTTAGCCCAAAATTTCGCTAATTTTTAGCCCAAAATTGGGCTACTTTCGCTACTTTTAGCCCAAAATTTCGCTACTTTTTTGCCCAAAATTTCGCTACTTTCGCTACTTTTTAGCCCAAAATTGGCCTACTTTCGCTACTTTTAGCCCAAAATTGGTTTTTTTTTAGCCCAAAATTTCGCTACTTTTTAGCCCAAAATTTCGCTACTTTCGCTACTTTTTAGCCCAAAATTTCGCTACTTTCGCTACTTTTTATAAAAAAAAAATTGGGCTACTTTCGCTACTTTTAGCCCAAAATTTCGCTACTTTCGCTACTTTTTAGCCCAAAATTTCGCTACTTTCGCTATTTTTTAGATCGAAATTGGCCTACTTTCGCTACTTTTAGCCCAAAATTTCGCTACTTTCGCTACTTTTTAGCCCAAAATTTCGCTACTTTTTAGGCAAAAATTGGGCTACTTTCGGTACATTTAGCCCAAAATTTCGCTACTTTCGCTACTTTTTAGCCCACAATTTCACTACTTTTAGCCCAAAATTTCGCTACTTTCACTACTTTTTTGCCAAAAATTTTGCTACTTTCGCTACTTTTTAGCCCAAAATTGGGCTACTTTCGCTACTTTTAGCCCAAAATTTCGCTACTTTCACTACTTTTTAGCCCAAAATTTTGCTACTTTTTACCTTACCTTTCGCTACTTTTAGCCCAAAATTGGGCTACTTTCGCTATGTAGCCCAAAATTGGGCTACTTTTGCTACTTTGTAGCCCAAAATTGGGCTACTTTCACTACTTTGTAGCCCAAAATTGGGCTACTTTCACTACTTTTAGCCCAAAATTTGGCTACTTTCGCTTTTTTTAGCCCAAAATTTCGCTACTTTCGCTACTTTTTAGCCCAAAATTTTGCTACTTTCGCTATTTTAGCCCAAAATTTGGCTACTTTCGCTACTTTTAGACCAAAATTGGGCTACTTTCGCTACTTTTAGCCCAAATTTTCGCTACTTTTTAGCCAAAAATTTTGCTACTTTCGCTATTTTAGCCCAAAATTGGGCTGCTTCCGCTACTTTTAGCCCAAAATTTCGCTAGTTTCGCTACTTTTTAGCTCAAAATTGGGCTACCTTTTGCCCAAAATTTCGCTACTTTTTAGCCCATAATTTCGCTACTTTCGCTACTTTTAGCCCAAAATTTCGCTACTTTTTTGCCCAAAATTTCGCTACTTTCGCTACTTTTTAGCCCAAAATTGGGCTACTTTCGCTACTTTTAGCCCATAATTTCGCTACTTTTTAGCTCAAAATTTCGCTACTTTTTAGCCTAAAATTGGGCTACTTTCGCTAATTTTAGCCCAAAATTTCGCTACTTTTTTCCAAAAATTGCGCTACTTTCGCTACTTTTAGCCGAAAATTTCGCTACTTTCGTTACTTTTTTGCCCAAAATTTCGCTACTTTCGCTACGTTTTAGCCCAAAATTGGGCTTCTTTCGCTACTTTTAGGCCAAAATTGAGCTACTTTCGTTACTTTTTAGGCCAATATTTCGCTACTTTTTAGCCCAAAATTTCGCTACTTTCCCTACTTTTTAGCCCCAAATTGGGCTACTTTTGCTGCTTTTAGCCCAAAATTTCGCTACTTTTTAGCCCAAAATTGGGCTACTATCGCTTCTTTTTAGCCCACAATTTCGCTACTTTTTAGCCCGAAATTGGGCTACTTTCGCTACATTTAGTCAAAATTTCGCTACTTTCGCTACTTTTTTGCCCTAAATTTCGCTACTTTCGCTACTTTTTAGCCCTAAATTGGGCTACTTTCGCTACTTTTAGCCCAAAATTTCGCTACTTTCGCTACTTTTTATCCCAAAATTGGGCTACTTTTGCCACTTTTAGCCCAAAATTTCGCTACTTTCACTACTTTTTAGCCCAAAATTGGGCTACTGTCGCTACTTTTAGCCCAAAACTGGGCTTTTTTTAGCCCAAAATTTCGCTACTTTTTAGCCCACAATTTCGCTACTTTCACTACTTTTTAGCCCAAAATTTCGCTACTTTCGCTACTTTTTAGCCCAAAATTTTGCAACTTTCGCTACTTTTTACCTTACCTTTCGCTACTTTCGCTACTTTTAGCCCAAAATTTCGCTACTTTGTAGCCCAAAATTGGGCTACTTTCGCTACTTTGTAGCCCAAAATTGGGCTACTTTTAGGCCAAAATTGGGCTACTTTCGCTACTTTTTAGGCCAAAATTTCGCAACTTTTTAGCCCAAAATTTTACTACTTTCGCTACTTTTTAGCCCAAAATTTTGCTACTTTTTAGCCCAAAATTGGGCTACTTTCGCTACTTTTAGCCCGAAATTTCGCTACTTTTTAGCCCAAAATTTCGCAACTTTTTAGCACAAAATTTCGCTACTTTCGCTACTTTTAGCCAAAAATTTAGCTACTTTTGCTACTTTTTAGCCCAAAATTGGGCTACTTTTTGCCCCAAATTTGGCTACTTTTTAGCCCACAATTTCGCAACTTTTAGCTCAAAATTTCGCTACTTTTTTGCCCCAAATTGGGCTACTTTCGCTACTTTTTAGCCCAAAATTGGGCTACTTTCGCTACTTTTAGCCCAAAATTTCGCTACTTTTTAGCTTAAAATTTCGCTACTTTTTAACCCAAAATTTCGCTACTTTTTAGCCCAAAATTGTTTTTTTTTCGCCAGTTTTTAGCCCAAAATTTCGCTACTTTTTAGCCCAAAATTTCGCTACTTTCGCTACTTTTTAGCCCAAAATTGGGCTACTTTCACTAGTTTGTAGCCCAAAATTGGGCTACTTTCGCTACTTTGTAGCCCAAAATTGGTCTTTTTTCGCCACTTTTTAGCCCAAAATTTCGCTACTTTTTAGCACAAAATTTCGCTACTTTCGCTACTTTTTAGCCAAAAATTTCGCTACTTTCGCTACTTTTTATAACAAAAATTGGGCTACTTTTAGCCCAAAATTTCGCTACTTTCGCTACTTTTTAGCCAAAAATTTCGCTACTTTCGCTACTTTTTATATAAAAAAAAATTGGGCTACTTTTAGCCCAAAATTTCGCTACTTTTTAGCCCAAAATTTCGCTACTTTCGCTACTTTTTAGCCCGAAATTAGCCTACTTTCGCTACTTTTAGCCCAAAATTTCGCTACTTTTAAGCCCAAAATTTCGCTACTTTTTAGCCCAACATTGGGCTACTTTTAGCCCAAAATTTCGCTACTTTCGCTACTTTTTTGCCCAAAATTTCGCTACTTTCGCTACTTTTTAGCCTGAAATTGGGCTACTTTCGCTACTTTTAGCCCAAAATTTCGCTACCTTTTAGCCCACAATTTCGCTACTTTCGCTACTTTTTAGCCCAAAATTGGGCTACTTTCGCTACTTTTAGCCCAAAATTTCGCTACTTTTTAGCCCAAAATTGGGATACTTTTTGCCCAAAATTTCGCTACTTTTGCAACTTTTTAGCCCACAATTTCGATACTTTTAGCCCAAAATTTCGCTACTTTCACTGCTTTTTTGCCAAAAATTTCGCTACTTTCGCTACTTTTTAGCCCAAAATTGGGCTACTTTCGCTACTTTTAGCCCAAAATTTCGCTACTTTCACTACTTTTTAGCCCAAAATTGGGCTACTTTCGCTACTTTTAGCCCCAAATTTCGCTACTTTCGCTACTTTTTAGCCCAAAATTTTGCTACTTTTGCTACTCTGTAGCCCAAAATTGGTCTACTTTCACTACTTTGTAGCCCAAAATTGGGCTACTTTCGCTACATTTAGGCCAAAATTGGGCTACTTTCGCTACTTTTAGCCCAAAATTTCGCTACTATCACTACTTTTTAGCCCAAAATTTCGCTAGTTTCGCTACTTTTTAGCCCAAAATTGGGCTACTTTTTGCCCAAAATTTCGCTACTTTTTAGCCCATAATTTCGCTACTTTTACCCCAAAATTTCGCTACTTTTTTGCCCAAAATTTCCCTACTTTCGCTACTTTTAACCCCAAAATTGGGCTACTTTCGCTACTTTTAGCCCAAAATTTCGCTACTTTTTAGCTCAAAATTTCGCTACTTTTTAGCCCAAAATTGGGCTACTTTCGCTACTTTAAGCCCAAAATTTCGCAACTTTTACCCCAAAATTTCGCTACTTTTTTGCCCATAATTTCCCTATTTTCGCTACTTTTTAGCCCAAAATTGGGCTACTTTCGCTACTTTTAGCTCAAAATTTCGCTACTTTTTAGCCCAAAATTGGGCTACTTTCGCTAATTTTAGCCCAAAATTTCGCTACTTTTTTGCCTAAAATTTCGCTACTTTTAGCCCAAAACTGGGCTACTTTCGCTACTTTTAGCCCAAAATTTCGCTACTTTCGCTACTTTTTTGCCCAAAATTGGGCTACTTTCGCTACTTTTTAGCCCAAAATTGGGCTACTTTTGCTACTTTTAGGCCAAAATTGGGCTACTTTTGTTACTTTTTGGGCCAAAATTTCGCTACTTTTTAGCCCAAAATTTCGCTACTTTCGCTACTTTTTAGCCCAAAATTTCGCTAATTTTTAGCCCAAAATTGGGCTACTTTCGCTACTTTTAGCCCAAAATTTCGCTACTTTTTAGCCCAAAATTTCGCTACTTTCGCTACTTTTTAGCCCAAAATTGGCCTACTTTCGCTACTTTTAGCCCAAAATTGGGCTTTTTTAGCCCAAAATTTCGCTACTTTTTAGCCCAAAATTTCGCTACTTTCGCTACTTTTTAGCCCAAAATTTCGCTACTTTCGCTACTTTTTATAAAAAAAAATTGGGCTACTTTCGCTACTTTTAGCCCAAAATTTCGCTACTTTCGCTACTTTTTAGCCCAAAATTTCGCTACTTTCGCTATTTTTTAGATCGAAATTGGCCTACTTTCGCTACTTTTAGCCCAAAATTTCGCTACTTTCGCTACTTTTTAGCCCAAAATTTCGCTACTTTTTAGGCAAAAATTGGGCTACTTTCGGTACTTTTAGCCCAAAATTTCGCTACTTTTTAGCCCAAAATTGGGATACTTTTTGCCCAAAATTTCGCTACTTTCGCTACTTTTTAGCCCACAATTTCGCTACTTTTAGCCCAAAATTTCGCTACTTTCACTACTTTTTTGCCAAAAATTTTGCTACTTTCGCTACTTTTTAGCCCAAAATTGGGCTACTTTCGCTACTTTTAGCCCAAAATTTCGCTACTTTCACTACTTTTTAGCCCAAAATTTTGCTACTTTTGCTACTTTGTAGCCCAAAATTGGGCTACTTTCACTACTTTGTAGCCCAAAATTGGGCTACTTTCACTACTTTTAGCCCAAAATTTGGCTACTTTCGCTTTTTTTAGCCCAAAATTTCGCTACTTTCGCTACTTTTTAGCCCAAAATTTTGCTACTTTCGCTATTTTAGCCCAAAATTTGGCTACTTTCGCTACTTTTAGCCCAAAATTGGGCTACTTTCGCTACTTTTAGCCCAAATTTTCGCTACTTTTTAGCCAAAAATTTTGCTACTTTCGCTATTTTAGCCCAAAATTGGGCTGCTTTCGCTACTTTTAGCCCAAAATTTCGCTAGTTTCGCTAATTTTTAACCCAAAATTGGGCTACCTTTTGCCCAAAATTTCGCTACTTTTTAGCCCATAATTTCGCTACTTTCGCTACTTTTTAGCCCAAAATTTCGCTACTTTTTTGCCCAAAATTTCGCTACTTTCGCTACTTTTTAGCCCATAATTTCGCTACTTTTTAGCCCAAAATTTCGCTACTTTTTTGCCCAAAATTGGGCTACTTTCGCTACTTTTAGCCCATAATTTCGCTACTTTTTAGCTCAAAATTTCGCTACTTTTTAGCCTAAAATTGGGCTACTTTCGCTAATTTTAGCCCAAAATTTCGCTACTTTTTTCCCAAAATTGCGCTACTTTCGCTACTTTTAGCCGAAAATTTCGCTACTTTCGTTACTTTTTAGCCCAAAATTGGGCTTCTTTCGCTACTTTTAGGCCAAAATTGAGCTACTTTCGTTACTTTTTAGGCCAATATTTCGCTACTTTTTAGCCCAAAATTTCGCTACTTTCCCTACTTTTTAGCCCAAAATTGGGCTACTTTTGCTGCTTTTAGCCCAAAATTTCGCTACTTTTTAGCCCAAAATTGGGCTACTATCGCTTCTTTTTAGCCCACAATTTCGCTACTTTTTAGCCCAAAATTGGGCTACTTTCGCTACTTTTTAGCCCAAAATTTCGCTACTTTTTACCTTACTTTTCGCTACTTTCGCTACTTTTAGCCCAAAATTTCGCTACTTTGTAGTTCAAAATGGGCTACTTTCGCTACTTTGTAGCCCAAAATTGGGCTATTTTCGCTACTTTTTAGGCCAAAATTTCGCTACTTTTTAGCCCAAAATTTCGCTACTTTTTAGCCCAAAATTGGGCTACTTTCGCTACTTTTAGACCAAAATTTTGTTACTTTCGCTACTTTTTAGCCCAAAATTAGGCTACTTTCGCTACTTTTAGCCCAAAATTTCGCTACTTTCGCTACTTTTTAGGCCAAAATTGGGCCACTTTCGCTACTTTTTAGGCCAAAATTTCGCTACTTTCGCTAATTTTTTGCCCAAAATTTCGCCACTTTCTAGCCCAAAATTGGGCTACTTTCGCTACTTTTAGCACAAAATTTCGCTACTTTTTAGCCCAAAATTTCGCTACTTTTTAGCCCAAAATTGGGCTACTTTTAGTCAAAATTTCGCTACTTTCGCTACTTTTGCCCTAAATTTCGCTACTTTCGCTACTTTTTATCCCAAAATTGGGCTACTTTCGCTACTTTTAGCCCAAAACTGGGCTTTTTTTAGCCCAAAATTTCGCTACTTTTTAGCCCACAATTTCGCTACTTTCACTACTTTTTAGCCCAAAATTTCGCTACTTTCGCTACTTTTTAGCCCAAAATTTTGCAACTTTCGCTACTTTTTACCTTACCTTTCGCTACTTTCGCTACTTTTAGCCCAAAATTTCGCTACTTTGTAGCCCAAAATTGGGCTACTTTCGCTACTTTGTAGCCCAAAATTGGGCTACTTTTAGGCCAAAATTGGGCTACTTTCGCTACTTTTTAGGCCAAAATTTCGCAACTTTTTAGCCCAAAATTTTACTACTTTCGCTACTTTTTAGCCCAAAATTTTGCTACTTTTTAGCCCAAAATTGGGCTACTTTCGCTACTTTTAGCCCGAAATTTCGCTACTTTTTAGCCCAAAATTTCGCAACTTTTTAGCACAAAATTTCGCTACTTTCGCTACTTTTAGCCAAAAATTTAGCTACTTTTGCTACTTTTTAGCCCAAAATTGGGCTACTTTTTGCCCCAAATTTGGCTACTTTTTAGCCCACAATTTCGCAACTTTTAGCTCAAAATTTCGCTACTTTTTTGCCCCAAATTGGGCTTCTTTCGCTACTTTTTAGCCCAAAATTGGGCTACTTTCGCTACTTTTAGCCCAAAATTTCGCTACTTTTTAGCTTAAAATTTCGCTTCTTTTTAACCCAAAATTTCGCTACTTTTTAGCCCAAAATTGGTTTTTTTTTGCCAGTTTTTAGCCCAAAATTTCGCTACTTTTTAGCTCAAAATTTCGCTACTTTCGCTACATTTTAGCCCAAAATTGGGCTACTTTCACTAGTTTGTAGCCCAAAATTGGGCTACTTTCGCTACTTTGTAGCCCAAAATTGGTCTTTTTTCGCCACTTTTTAGCCCAAAATTTCGCTACTTTTTAGCACAAAATTTCGCTACTTTCGCTACTTTTTAGCCAAAAATTTCGCTACTTTCGCTACTTTTTAGCCCAAAATTTCGCTACTTTCGCTACTTTTTAGCCCGAAATTGGTCTACTTTCGCTACTTTTAGCCCAAAATTTCGCTACTTTTAAGCCCAAAATTTCGCTACTTTTTAGCCCAAAATTGGGCTACTTTTAGCCCAAAATTTCGCTACTTTCGCTACTTTTTTGCCCAAAATTTCGCTACTTTCGCTACTTTTTAGCCCGAAATTGGGCTACTTTCGCTACTTTTAGCCCAAAATTTCGCTACTTTCTAGCCCAAAATTGGGCTACTTTTAGCCCAAAATTTCGCTACCTTTTAGCCCACAATTTCGCTACTTTCGCTACTTTTTAGCCCAAAATTGGGCTACTTTCGCTACTTTTAGCCCAAAATTTCGCTACTTTCGCTACTTTTTAGCCCCAAATTTTGCTACTGTTTACCTTACCTTTCGCTACTTTTAGCCCAAAATTGGGCTACTTTGTAGAAAAAAATTGGGCTACTTTTGCTACTTTGTAGTCCAAAATTGGGTTCCTTTCGCTACTTTTAGGCCAAAATTGGGCTACTTTCGCTACTTTTAGCCCAAAATTTCGCTACTATCGCTACTTTTTAGCCCAAAATTTTGCTACTTTCGCTATTTTAGCCCAAAATTGGGCTACTTTCGCTACTTTTAGCCCAAAATTTCGCTACTTTCGCTACTTTTTAGCCCAAAATTGGGCTACTTTTTGCCCAAAATTTCGCTACTTTTTAGCCCATAATTTCGCTACTTTTACCCCAAAATTTCGCTACTTTTTTGCCCAAAATTTCCCTATTTTCGCTACTTTTTAGCCCAAAATTGGGCTACTTTCGCTACTTTTAGCTCAAAATTTCGCTACTTTTTAGCCCAAAATTGGGTTACTTTCGCTAATTTTAGCCCAAAATTTCGCTACTTTTTTGCCTAAAATTTCGCTACTTTTAGCCCAAAATTGGGCTACTTTCGCTACTTTTAGGCCAAAATTGGGCTACTTTCGTTACTTTTTAGGCCAAAATTTCGCTACTTTTTAGCCCAAAATTTCGCTACTTTCGCTACTTTTTAGCCCAAAATTTCGCTCATTTTTGCCCAAAATTGGGCTACTTTCGCTACTTTTAGCCCAAAATTTCGCTACTTTTTAGCCCAAAATTTCGCTACTTTTTAGCCCAAAATTGGCCTACTTTCGCTACTTTTAGCCCAAAATTGGGCTTTTTTCGCCACTTTTTAGCCCAAAATTTCGCTACTTTCGCTACTTTTTAGCCCAAAATTTCGCTACTTTCGCTACTTTTTATAAAAAAAAATTGGGCTACTTTCGCTACTTTTAGCCCAAAATTTCGCTACTTTCGCTACTTTTTAGCCCAAAATTTCGCTACTTTCGCTACTTTTTAGCCCGAAATTGGCCTACTTTCGCTACTTTTAGCCCAAAATTTCGCTACTTTCGCTACTTTTTAGCCCAAAATTTCGCTACTTTTTAGGCAAAAATTGGGATACTTTTTGCCCAAAATTTCGCTACTTTTAGCCCAAAATTTCGCTACTTTTTACCCCAAAATTGGGATACTTTTTGCCCAAAATTTCGCTACTTTCGCTACTTTTTAGCCCACAATTTCGCTACTTTTAGCCACAAATTTCGCTACTTTCACTACTTTTTTGCCAAAAATTTCGCTACTTTCGCTACTTTTTAGCCCAAAATTGGGCTACTTTCGCTACTTTTTAGCCCAAAATTTCGCTACTTTCACTACTTTTTAGCCCACAATTTTGCTACTTTTTACCTTACATTTCGCTACTTTTAGCCCAAAATTGGGCTACTTTCGCTATGTAGCCCAAAATTGGGCTACTTTTGCTACTTTGTAGCCCAAAATTGGGCTACTTTCACTACTTTGTAGCCCAAAATTGGGCTAATTTCGCTACTTTTAGCCCAAAATTGGGCTACTTTCGCTACTTTTAACCCAAAATTTCGCTACTTTTTAGCCCAAAATTTTGCTACTTTCGCTATTTTAGCCCAAAATTTGGCTACTTTCGCTACTTTTAGCCCAAAATTGGGCTACTTTCGCTATTTTAGCCCAAAATTTCGCTACTTTCGCTACTTTTTAGCCCAAAATTTTGCTACTTTCGCTATTTTAGCCCAAAATTGGATAGCTTTCGCTACTTTTAGCCCAAAATTTCGCTAGTTTCGCTACTTTTTAGCCCAAAATTGGGCTACCTTTTGCCCAAAATTTCGCTACTTTTTAGCCCAAAATTTCGCTACTTTTTAGCTCAAAATTTCGCTACTTTTTAGCCCAAAATTGGGCTACTTTCGCTACTTTTTCCCAAAATTTCGCTACTTTTTAGCCCAAAATTTCGCTACTTTTTAGCCCAAAATTGCGCTACTTTCGCTACTTTTAACCCAAAATTTCGCTACTTTCGTTACTTTTTTGCCCAAAATTTCGCTACTTTCGCTACTTTTTAGCCCAAAATTGGGCTACTTTCGCTACTTTTAGGCCAAAATTGGGCTACTTTCGTTACTTTTTAGGCCAATATTTTGCTACTTTTTAGCCCAAAATTTCGCTACTTTCTCTACTTTTTAGCCCAAAATTGGGCTACTTTCGCTACTTTTAGCCCAAAATTTCGCTACTTTTTACCTTACTTTTCGCTACTTTCGCTACTTTTAGCCCAAAATTTCGCTACTTTGTAGTTCAAAATTGGGCTACTTTCGCTACTTTGTAGCCCAAAATTGGGCTACTTTCGCTACTTTGTAGCCCAAAATTGGGCTACTTTCGCTACTTTTTAGGCCAAAATTTCGCTACTTTTTAGCCCAAAATTGGGCTACTTTCGCTACTTTTAGCCCAAAATTTTGTTACTTTCGCTACTTTTTAGCCCAAAATTAGGCTACTTTCGCTACTTTTAGCCCAAAATTTCGCTACTTTCGCTACTTTTTAGGCCAAAATTGGGCCACTTTCGCTACTTTTTAGGCCAAAATTTCGCTACTTTTGCTACTTTTAGCCAAAACATTCGCTACTTTCGCTAATTTTTTGCCCAAAATTTCGCTACTTTCTAGCCCAAAATTGGGCTACTTTCGCTACTTTTAGCACAAAATTTCGCTACTTTTTAGCCCAAAATTTCGCTACTTGTTAGCCCAAAATTAGGCTACTTTCGCTACTTTTAGTCAAAATTTCGCTACTTTCGCTACTTTTTATCCCAAAATTAGGCTACTTTTGCCACTTTTAGCCCAAAATTTCGCTACTTTCACTACTTTTTATTATCACTACAACAAAATTGGGCTACTGTCGCTACTTTTAGCCCAAAACTGGGCTTTTTTTAGCCCAAAATTTCGTTACTTTTTAGCCCACAATTTCGCTACTTTCACTACTTTTTAGCCCAAAATTTCGCTACTTTCGCTACTTTTTAGCCCAAAATTTTGCAACTTTCGCTACTTTTTACCTTACCTTTCGCTACTTTCGCTACTTTTAGCCCAAAATTTCGCTACTTTGTAGCCCAAAATTGGGCTACTTTCGCTACTTTGTAGCCCAAAATTGGGCTACTTTTAGGCCAAAATTGGGCTACTTTCGCTACTTTTTAGGCCAAAATTTCGCAACTTTTTAGCCCAAAATTTTACTACTTTCGCTACTTTTTAGCCCAAAATTGGGCTACTTTTTGCCCCAAATTTGGCTACTTTTTAGCCCACAATTTCGCAACTTTTAGCTCAAAATTTCGCTACTTTTTTGCCCCAAATTGGGCTACTTTCGCTACTTTTTAGCCCAAAATTGGGCTACTTTCGCTACTTTTAGCCCAAAATTTCGCTACTTTTTAGCTTAAAATTTCGCTACTTTTTAACCCAAAATTTCGCTACTTTTTAGCCCAAAATTGGGCTACTTTCGCTACTTTTAGCCAAAATTTCGCTACTTTCGCTACTTTTTTGCCCAAAATTTCGCTACTTTCGCTACTTTTTAGGCCAAAATTGGGCTACTTTCAGCACAAAATTTCGATACTTTTTAGCCCAAAATTTCTGTACTTTCTAGCCCAAAATTGAGCTACTTTCGCTACTTTTAGCACAAAATTTCGCTACTTTTTAGCCCAAAATTTCTCTACTTTCTAGCCCAAAATTGGGCTGCTTTCGCTACTTTTAGCCCAAAATTTCGCTACTTTCGCTACTTTTTAGCCCAAAATTGGGCTACTTTCGCTTCTTTTCGCACAAAATTTCGCTACTTTTAGCCCAAAATTTCGCTACTTTCGCTACTTTTTAGCCCAAAATTGGGCTACTTTCCCCACTTTTTAGCCCAAAATTTCGCTACTTTCGCTACTTTTAGCCCAAAATTGGGCTACTTTCGCTACTTTTAGCCCAAAATTTCGCTACTTTCGCTACTTTTTAGCCCAAAATTTTGCTACTTTCGCTACTTTTTAGCCCAAAATTTTGCTACTTTTTAGCCCAAAATTGGGCTACTTTCGCTACTTTTAGGCCAAAATTTCGCTACTTTTGCTACTTTTTAGCCCAAAATTTCGCTACTTTTTAGCCCGAAATTGGGCTACTTTCGCGACTTTTAGCCCCAAATTTCGCTACTTTCGCTACTTTTTTGCCCAAAATTTCGATACTTTCGCTACTTTTTAGCCCAAAATTGGGCTACTTTCGCTACTTTTAGCCCAAAATTGGGCTACGTTCGCTACTTTTTAGCCCAAAATTTTGCTAATTTTTAGCCCAAAATATGGCTCCTTTCGCTACATTTAGCCCAAAATTTCGCTACTTTTTAGCCCAAAATTTTGCTACTTTCACTACTTTTTAGCCCAAAATTTTGCTACTTTTTAGCCCAAAATTGGGCTACTTTCGCTACTTTTAGCACAAAATTTCGCTACTTTTTAGCCCAAAATTTCGCTACTTTTTAGCCCAAAATTAGGCTACTTTCGCTACTTTTAGTCAAAATTTCGCTACTTTCGCTACTTTTTTGCCCTAAATTTCACTACATTTTAGCCCTAAATTGGGCTACTTTCGCTACTTTTAGCCCAAAATTTCGCTACTTTCGCTACTTTTTATCCCAAAATTAGGCTACTTTTGCCACTTTTAGCCTAAAATTTCGCTACTTTCACTACTTTTTATTATCACTACAACAAAATTGGGCTACTGTCGCTACTTTTAGCCCAAAACTGGGCTTTTTTTAGCCCAAAATTTCGTTACTTTTTAGCCCACAATTTCGCTACTTTCACTACTTTTTAGCCCAAAATTTCGCTACTTTTTAGCCCAAAATTTTGCAACTTTCGCTACTTTTTACCTTACCTTTCGCTACTTTCGCTACTTTGTAGCCCAAAATTGGGCTACTTTTAGGCCAAAATTGGGCTACTTTTGCTACTTTTTAGGCCAAAATTTCGTAACTTTTTAGCCCAAAATTTTACTACTTTCGCTACTTTTTAGCCCAAAATTTCGCTACTTTTTAGCCCAAAATTGGGCTACTTTCGCTACTTTTAGCCCAAAATTTTGCTACTTTTTAGCCCAAAATTTCGCTACTTTTTAGCCCAAAATTTCGCTACTTTCGCTACTTTTAGCCCAAAATTTAGCTACTTTCGCTACTTTTTAGCCCAAAATTGGGCTACTTTTTGCCCCAAATTTGGCTACTTTTTAGCCCACAATTTCGCAACTTTTAGCTCAAAATTTCGCTACTTTTTTGCCCCAAATTGGGCTACTTTCGCTACTTTTTAGCCCAAAATTGGGCTACTTTCGCTACTTTTAGCCCAAAATTTCGCTACTTTTTAGCCTAAAATTTCGCTACTTTTTAACCCAAAATTTCGCTACTTTTTAGCCAAAAATTGGGCTACTTTCGCTACTTTTAGCCAAAATTTCGCTACTTTCGCTACTTTTTTGCCCAAAATTTCGCTACTTTCGCTACTTTTTAGGCCAAAATTGGGCTACTTTCAGCACAAAATTTCGCTACTTTTTAGCCCAAAATTTCTCTACTTTCTAGCCCAAAATTGAGCTACTTTCGCTACTTTTAGCACAAAATTTCGCTACTTTTTAGCCCAAAATTTCTCTACTTTCTAGCCCAAAATTGGGCTGCTTTCGCTACTTTTAGCCCAAAATTTCGCTACTTTCGCTACTTTTTAGCCCAAAATTGGGCTACTTTCCCAACTTTTTAGCCCAAAATTTCGCTACTTTCGCTAATTTTAGCCCAAAATTGGGCTACTTTCGCTACTTTTAGCCCAAAATTTCGCTACTTTCGCTACTTTTTAGCCCAAAATTTCGCTACTTTTTAGCCCGAAATTGGGCTACTTTCGCGACTTTTAGCCCCAAATTTCGCTACTTTCGCTACTTTTTTGCCCAAAATTTCGATACTTTCGCTACTTTTTAGCCCAAAATTTTGCTAATTTTTAGCCCAAAATATGGCTCCTTTCGCTACATTTAGCCCAAAATTTCGCTACTTTCGCTACTTTTTAGCCCAAAATTTTGCTACTTTCACTACTTTTTAGCCCAAAATTTTGCTACTTTTTAGCCCAAAATTGGGCTACTTTCGCTACTTTTAGCCCAAAATTTCGCTACTTTCGCTACTTTTTAGGCCAAAATTGGGCCACTTTCGCTACTTTTTAGGCCAAAATTTCGCTACTTTCGCTACTTTTAGCCAAAAATTTCGCTACTTTCGCTAATTTTTTGCCCAAAATTTCGCTACTTTCTAGCCCAAAATTGGGCTACTTTCGCTACTTTTAGCACAAAATTTCGCTACTTTTTAGCCCAAAATTTCGCTACTTTTTAGCCCAAAATTAGGCTACTTTCGCTACTTTTAGTCAAAATTTCGCTACTTTCGCTACTTTTTTGCCCTAAATTTCACTACATTTTAGCCCTAAATTGGGCTACTTTCGCTACTTTTAGCCCAAAATTGGGCTACGTTCGCTACTTTTTAGCCCAAAATTTTGCTAATTTTTAGCCCAAAATATGGCTCCTTTCGCTACATTTAGCCCAAAATTTCGCTACTTTTTAGCCCAAAATTTTGCTACTTTCACTACTTTTTAGCCCAAAATTTTGCTACTTTTTAGCCCAAAATTGGGCTACTTTCGCTACTTTTAGGCCAAAATTTCGCTACTTTTGCTACTTTTTAGCCCAAAATTTCGCTACTTTTTAGCCCGAAATTGGGCTACTTTTGCGTCTTTTAGCCCCAAATTTCGCTACTTTCGCTACTTTTTAGCCCAAAATTGGGCTACTTTCGCTACTTTTTAGCTCAAAATTGGGCTACTTTCGCTACTTTTAGCCCAAAATGTCGCTACTTTCGCTACTTTTTAGCCCAAAATTTGGCTACTTTCGCTACTTTTTAGCCCAAAATTGGGCTACTTTCGCTACTTTTTAGCCCAAAATGTCGCCACTTTCGCTACTTTTTAGCCCAAAATTGGGCTACTTTCGCTACTTTTAGCCCAAAATTTCGCTACTTTCGCTACTTTTTAGAACACAATTTCGCTACTTTCTAGCCCCAAATTGGGCTACTTTCGCTTCTTTTAGCCCAAAATTTAGCTACTTTTGCTACTTTTTAGCCCAAAATTGGGCTACTTTTTAGCCCACAATTTCGCTACTTTCGGTACTTTTTAGCCCAAAATTGGGCTACTTTCGCTACTTTTAGCCCAAATTTCGCTACTTGAAGGCAGTTGAAGGCAGTTGAAGTGCAGATATGACAATTGTTGCTACTTGTGCTTGATGAGGCGAGTACAAATTTTAACTAAATTGTTTAATGTTAAGAGATGACCAGTGGTAAAGTAAAATGTTTGATAAATAGTTCTATTGGCATGAACACATAATGAAAGGTAGCTTTAATATTGGGGCCCATCGTCCTTCAGAAACTGGTGTAATGCATTACATGTGTGTGTTTGTGTATATGTATGTTGCAAGGCCTAATATAGTAAATGTGGTGGGAGTAATCCTGAGTAAAGTATAAAGTCGTCTAGCTGTTCATGGAAACAAATTGATAACAGTTCACTTCAGTAAAGACTATGCTTAACACGTGTACCATAAGTACTAGCGTGTACTTACTACACATAGATGTAGTTAGCACATGCCTTGGAACATCCCTGTAATGGTTCCAAATTGTAGCATCAGTTAAATAGGAAAGTTGTTAATAATGTGATGTTTTATCGTTTCAGTCTGGAGTTTCCATAATAAGGATGGGCGGTGGACCACTTCAATTACGGTTAAGAAAATGTTTGAATTAAAAAATTTGCAAATATCCTTTTTAAGCTTAACTGTTGTGAAAAGTGCATTGATAAATAAAATAATGGTTAAATACTGAAAGTTTTAAAACAAAGTACATATATTAAACCATATAGGTGTAAAAACATTGTACATAAAGGTGTAAAAATATTAAGGCACTTAAAAATGTAATGCATGTTTGAGGTGTTTAGTAGCTTCATATCAGTGAGGAATATACTAAACTTTTGTGGTTAATTTGTGACACTAGGTTGTCTTGGTCGCCCCATATCGCCTAAATCAGTAGTGCTCCAAAGACCTGAAAGTATGTAACGTCTTGTCCCATACTTGGTGGGGAGCCGATCACGGTAACACGGTCCTTTACATTCCTCTCTCGTGGTGTTAAAATTTTATTACTGGTTGTTTAGGCCCCCCCCCCCTCCCTCCCTCTTCGTTGTCTTGATCTTCACCATACTGGGCTCCGTTTTAGATTTTTTTAGTTTTCGTTCGACCCCTATCCAAAGCCTGTATGTAGAGACCGGCATCCTGTCTCTACAGGATCGCTACTCAGTAGCTTTAGTGTTCAGTACTTTGCGCAGTCTAGACAACGTCACTCTCGCTTACGTCGTACTTTGACCATTACCCTTCGTGTGGGCCTTGTTACCTTTCACTGCCTTCCCCTTTCTGCACGGTTGTCTAGTTTGCAAGGTTCACTATCGGTTCGTGTTGGCAATGTTTTGTCACTCAGTCCTTGGCCCCCATGGAGGGTCCCTCTTCCTAATTTTTGTAGAAACGTAACTTGCGTGACTTAATCCCTGTTCTGAAACACTTTTTCCTTGCTCTGTTTTTCTTCACTCCCGCTGTATTTCAGTGTTCAGAGATGGGTGCAAGTGTGCTGAGGGTGTTGGCTACTTAGTTTCCTGAGTGCACCTGCGTGTCGGCTGCCTCTAGAGACTAGCATCTTCACGGGTGAACTTAACGAAATTCTTAAACTGCCTTCTCGGCAAAATACTTTGTTGTATTTCTCTCGCGGTGCCCTCGTGGCTAAAGTCTTAAATGTTTTAATATTTTAAGGGAAAATCTTGCGTCGGCCCTAAGGCTCTGGCTGGGCCACAAAGTATGGCTTGTTTTACTTTGGCAGAGTAAGTGTTTGAATCGTATGGTCGCTTCAGTACGAATTTTGTCCCATGTGTTTAACAACTCTGTTGCATGTAAGTTGACATCTTAACGGGTTTGTAACTAGACTGTTCGATAATGTTCCAGTGGTGTGTCGGGCATTTCTCCATTGCTGACATTTCTTGTAAGGTTCTGGAACCTGTAAGCCTACTTGTCGTCATCCAAGCGTGATGCGATGCAAGTGTAATTCTGTTCTACTGCTCACTTTCATCAAACTAAGTGGTTCATAGTTGGTCTTGTACCAACCTACAGATCCTGTTGTTGCTTCTGCTGTTGTGGTAAATGTAAAATTTTTGTTATTGTTTATAATTACTTCCTTAATCTGTGGTATGTAAATGGTCTTATTTGCAAGTTTTGCAGCCTCGTGTGCAATGTCATGTCCTATTATTCCCACATGACTTGGCTCCCATAAGTACCCGACGGCCTTGACGTTTGAAAGATTGTATTAACATCCATCTGAGCACTGTCATATCATTATCACGTATGTGTTCTTGTTTCAAGGTTTCAATGGCAGTTCTCGAATCTGTGTGGAAAAATGTCTGTGTTAAGAGCATTGGTAGTCAAATTTAAATATTTTGTTTGTATCTAGCATATTTTAGACGGTCGAATATTGGTGGGTTCTCGGCCATAATGGCGTTTCCTTACTCAAATCTTTGAATGTTGGATATTAAGTAGTCACTATACATCCTCTCGTGTACTGTATATATTTCAAACTCTGGACTGTAATGTCAATCCTGACCTTAAAAGGTTCGTAGAGTGTAACGGAACCCATGGGCACCACACTAGAAACAAACGGCTATTTGATATTCCAGGAGTACGACGTAACCAAACCAGAAATGCTGTACAAATAAAGGGACCAGAGTGTGGAATGACCTTCCCAATCGTGTCCAAGGCTGTACCGTTTAGATTGGCCGTTGTTTAGATTGAGGTACTCGGAACGCATTGTCCATGTAGCACGTGGTATGGTGAGGCCGTAATTGAGTTTGGTTAATAGTGATAACTTTGTTTGATATCTGGGTCAATTTTTAAATGGAGGTGTGGTTTTTCCTCCAGTTTTTTTTCGCCTGTTAGTCGTTTTAATTACATTACCTTGGTGGCGGATGTGGGTGCAGAATGTTCACTAGTAAGTACCATTCTTTAACGGCTTTCCTAATCTTTGTACTGGCTGTTGAATGTGCATGTAATGCAGGTGCTGTCGTTAGAAGAATGTTTAGTTTGATGTGCTTCAGTTGCTTCACAATCCATAAAGTAGTGCAATAGTGGCGCCTCTGCTTGTTCCACAGATAACACTAAGTATTTGGTTCATTATCTCCCATCAGCACTTGTAACAGTCACTCTCTAAACCAGTTTAAGAAAAACTAAATACTACCCAATAAACCCTGTAAACTACCTTACACCCCCCCCCCCCTAAATGTTAACCCATGGCTTGCTAATTTCAAATAAGTTTGACCCAATTTTAAAATTAGATCTGTGCATGTCCTCCCCCACTCCCCTTATTTTTACATACTATTTGAAATAAAAGTATAAATTATTAAAATTTAGGAAGTTTGTTTCCCACCTATGCCGAAACTGTGCGTATTAAGTATTGCATGTATTAGCTCTCAATCGAAAGTTTTGTAACTTCTATGTATGCACATTTACCCGAATACAAATTTGAAAGTGTTCGGCCGGTGCCGCTAAAGAAGGTATCCCCACGTGTCAAAATTATCGAAAAAGGTATTCCTTATTCAGACTGGTACCCAGTTATTCATAACTCAATCGTGGGGGTTTAGTGATTGGTAAGTTGTGTGCTCTTAAGGGTAGTGTCCCCAAGGCGTTCCTTCTGCCACAGTAACCGGCGGGGGAAACGGCTCTGTTGAAGATGCGTATTGGCCATACCCCGCTGAACACTCTGGCACTTAATATAGTGGCGGCCTGTTCCTTATTATCCGTATTGCATTGTCCCTCTTAGGGTCGTGTATGTCGTTGTTGAATGTTTAGAGGATGTGCGCGCGTTCTGGTGCCCAAGCGTTCCTTGTGGTTATGTCCCTAGATAGTAAAAATGTTGAATCGGATGCCTTTATGCTCTTGTCTGCTAACATTATTGGTTGACCCATAGACGTGCGGTTCTTCATGCATAATAGAATGATAGATGGAGTAACTGGTGTGAATTTCACTTTGCCTCCAGTGTCCGAAATTTAGTTGATGTTCCTAGGATATTGCTGCCCTCAGGCTGCTCAAAGGAAGTCAAAGTTTGTAATCAATTCCCTCTTTATGAGCAAAATTATCGGGTAATTGCAGGCGATGAGTCACAATAACTTTGCTAAAGTATGATGACCAGACCACACACTAGAATGTGAAGGGACGACGACGTTTCGGTCCGTCCTGGACCATTCTCAAATCGACTTGAGAATGGTCCAGGACGGACCGAAACGTCGTCGTCCCTTCATTCTAGTGTGGTGTGGTCATCTCGGGTAACTCATGAGTTCTATCATGCATTCGGAGACCAATATGGGAAGGAATCCACAGGAGACACTGACTCCATTGATTATTTCACTATCTGTGTAGCTTCAGAGATAAGCACGTGAGTTATGCCTTGGGGAGCTGAGGGCAATGAAGGGTGACAAGGAGTCGCTTACAATTAGCGTGTCAAGTATTATGGCAACCAAATCTGTTTGAAGATTGGAGGCACAGTTACGCGCTTCACGCTCATTTGTAGATGTTACTACTGCTAGGCTTAGGCTCGGCTACAAGTACCTCTGGGAGTTTAACATCTGATGTAAACTATGTACGGGTTCGGCATAGCCCGTGTTACTTGGAACTTTGTTCCGGGTAGGGAATCTTTAACAAAATGCTGATGTAGACTTGACTAAATGTACTGTCAGCAGAACTATTCGCATACTTTGCGTCATTATATCATGTAATGTGGAAAAAATAGCTGAATTTAGAGAACACCATCCATAGTGTCCAAGAAATGTGTAAGTATTTCATTCATAATGATGTGGTGGCCGAAATCTTAGTGAAGTATCAAAAATTTGCTTACTGTTGGTGCAGCCTGCACACGAGTGTAAAGCTGGCGCATAGTTGGGTGGGTGTGCAGCAAGACTAGTAACTGACTCGCCATGGATGTAAAGTGCCTTGTATAGTGAGTGTTGAGCCTCTTGTTGATCACTTGTGACAAAAAGATTGTGTGTATTTGGGTTGGTGATTATATATGTATACGTATATATATATATTTACATGTGTGTGTACATGTATATAAAACAATAATAATTGTGACTAGCGTCAATCATTATTTTCTTAGCTAAACGAACTAGAGGGTTCAGTTCATGAACCGATTGTGTGCCTCTGTAATCCTTCACACCACCGCCCACGGGATGGGTATGGGGTGCATAATAAAGAAATTGAAATGTACTGTTGTGTTTAGGTATTGTCATCCTTATTATGTTATAATATAATATTATATATAATATTTAACTGTGTAACTATTTTATTCACTCGGGTGTTCTGGACGACATCCTAACAATTTATCCTAAATTTGCTTGTCCATTTTAAAGATTGAAGAACATTTTATATTACTTCTAAGCTGCATAAGTTATGAACCCATCCCAGCCCTTGTGTGGCAGTGCACAATAGAAAGTTGTTTTCACATATCCATACATTAAAACATTGATTGTAACCATGATATATATGTACTTCCTCCTACAGTTTAGACCTATTGTCTTATGTATGACCCTCTGTCGTGCGTGACAGGGAATACCAGCATTATCCTCACTCTAGTAAGTTTTAATCGAAATCCTCAGATTAGGCAAAATTGTAATTGTCAAAACATAACAAAGCGTCCCAGCAGCAATGTACTGGGTAACAGACACTAGCGTCTCAATAGGAGAAGAACGAGAGCGAACAACACGACCACCTGGAGAGCGATGGACATCAGCCCGCACAGTCAGACGGCGTGGAGAGACGGAGGAGAATGACGGAAACGAGGACCAGAGGGAGAGGAGAAACAAGACACAGGAGACATGACAGACTGGGTAGAAAGAAGGGGAGCCCTAGACAGAGAACCAAGAGGGCGACCCTCCGGGACACAACGGAGGGAAATAGGGGAGGAGGTGGTGGTGGGGGGGGGGCGTGTCCGGGTCTAAGGCTTGGAAACTGTTGTGAGACTGAGGAAGGTGGGAACAACGAGGAGAGGAAGAGCACACCACGCGAGCATAGAAGACGCCAGCGAAAGAGGGGAGACGAACTTTGCGCCTCGCCTCAGGAAAAGACAAATGGTCCCGGTGCTTCAAGTTGAGGACGGCCGCCTCAAGTTTGTAACTTGTACAGGTGCGGGAGAAGGTAGGGTGGCCCTCACTGCAATTGAGGCAGCGGGCCTGGGGAGAAGTGCACTCCAACTGAGTGATCCTCGCCTGCACACACAGGACAGAGAGACAGGACTAGAGCATTTGACGGCACCATGCCCAAACGTCCAGCACTTACTGCTGAGCCGAGGAGATGGAATATACTCCTGAACGGAGCATCTGGCACCTGCAAGAATGACAGGCCGGAAGGGTCCTACTATCAAAGGTAACCTTCACAACCCGAAGAGGCAGACGGCGATGACCACGAGGGGGACGAGTAAACGTATCCACCTCGAGGACAGAATGACCCTGGGCCTCGAGGATATGCTTGATATCCTCGTGGCAGTCTTTGAGATCCCTAACACAGGTCGCAACATGGTGCGGGAGGAGAACAGTGCCAACACTGGCATTCAACTGAGCGTTCTTTGAGACCACAATAGGGGTCTCGCCAACGCAGGATAAGGCGGCCAAGCGCGTGGCTCCATCCTGAGAAGGACCAGCAACGACACGGGTACCCAGACGAGTGGGGTTAAAGGTGACAGAGGCAACTACTGAATCTACAAGATGCCTATGCAGGGAAAAATCGTCAGGAGGAGTCGAGTCCAAAGGTTGGAGGTCAAAGTACTTAGTCCACGTAGCAGGACCAAACAAACCATGGTACGAATTAGTATGGGAAGGGAGCATACAAGAGCAGCTGTGGCGGGGACGGCGATGAGAACCTTTAGAGAGAGACAGGTCAAAAGGCACAGTAGTCGCAATAAGATATGGAGCCGTGCAAGGGGACGAGGCTGAAGCGAGGTGACATCCACGCCTGCTGTGGTGACATCCATTGTCACCACAGGAGGATTGGGGCTCGACCCAACAACAGAGGAGGGAGGGGAGCAGGGAGGAAGAGTCTGGTCTGGGCCTAAACCGGGCCCTGTAACGGGGGTTACAGAACCCGGCCTTCCAGGACGGTCCGACTCAGGGGCCTGGTCACCCACCCCATGAGCCTGGGTAAGACAAGTCGTGCCGTCATCCATATAGAGGTCCACGGTTCTTCAACGCCCTACCAGCGAACATCAGAAATATTACAGGAACAACCGAGGACATCTTCAAGAGGAAACTAGATTGTTTCCTTCAAGGAGTGCCGGACCAACCGGGCTTGCGGGCCGCTCCAAGCAACATCCTAGTGGACCAAACTCTCAAGTCAAGTCTGGCCTCGGGCCGGGCTTGGGGAGTAGAAGAACTCCCAGAACCCCATCAACAAGGTACCAGGGCAGCCAGGGAGGCCGAGCGCGGGCCAGTGCAGGGTGCGTCGTCCCCAGCGGTGCTCCCACTTTTCAACAGGGGAGTCCTACTACATCGTCCATTCTCCCACACTGGTGATAAGACCCCAGTCCCCCGATCGCCCTAGCCTGGACACCCAACCATCCACTCAGGGCGGCCTCTCACAGGCGACCCCTCCAGCGGGTGGTCCGATGGCTCACAAGGCCCCTACATGATGCCCTTCAGCACGTACACCACCCAAAGAGGGGGCAAAGGCAATCCTCACCGGTCCCAGGGAATTGTACGGGAGCCCCTCACCACGGCAAGGAGGCACCAAGGAGGGGAAAAGAAGGCCAAAAGAATGAATAAAACAGGCACAAGGTCAGTGGAGAAATGACAATCAGAAAAGAGAAGAGGAGGGGGGGATGGGGGTTAAGAGAAACAAAAAGGAAAAGGTGTCCGGCAAAATTTGTGACGACAGGAGCATAAGGCCACAAAAGGACAGAACTGGCCCCATGGAGCATCACACTCCATGGTGGCAGCCATGGAGTGTGATGATGATGCTGATGATCAAGCCCCCTCACGGCATCAACGAGCTAGACAGGGAGGGGGGGGGGGGGCAACCCCTCTAAGTATCTTCGCTTTTTTGTCATACCCACCGGTAGACACAAGTATACTTTAGGAGATACTGTAGGGATGTTCATATGCCATAGTTGTAATGTACAATGCCAGGGACGGCTCGTTTATATATTTTTTCCGATTATTTTGTGATGTTAACCGTGAAGTTTGAACCATGGTGTTTTTTCTATACCTTACCTTTCCTGTTCCTTTGGGAAGATTTATTTCACTATTCCTCATCATTACAAATGTTAAATAGTAAGTGATACTTTGGAATTTTTATTTCATACATTATCCTAAACTAACTTAAACCCTGCCCGAAACGCTTTGCGTAATAGTGCCTTCAGGCATTGTATGTACTAGCTCTATCTATAAATCTATCAATTTTTGTAAAACCTCTTGTATGTATGCACTTTACCTGAATAAACATTTATTTATTTATTAACTTCAGTCTCGTGGGTGCCAGACCTTCGTTTGGTCCACCGAGTTCTTAATTATTAGTACTTCAGCATATTAAGTGCTTAATTACCATGCATTTTGTATTGGATATTAACGAGGTGAAGTCTTGAGGTGGGATGTTTAGCTGGAAATCATTTTTATCATCATTTTTAAGTCAGTTTCACCAGGTATGAGGCAGATATCATTGCCCAACTTATCAGCAACAGAAATTAGGTTAAGCGTCTTCACGGTATCAAACCCAAAACGCGCGCAGATCCTCTCCGTCAGGCTGTTAGTGCACATAACACTTGCCACAGCATATCCCTGCTCCTCGCCCAGCAACAACGATTTCTAAAACATAAAATTTCATCATGAACATCCATTGACACAAGTTTTTACATTTTGTTTAGCTTCTATACACAAAGATCTGTGAGGCCGTTTTCAAAATATGATAATACATGACATTCCCTCATCTAGCACAAACATCAAACATTTTGATGGTTGATGCTACATGATCATCAAACATCAACATTTTGGTCAAAGGCTCACCTCAGTCAGCTTGCTCCCGAGGCCTTGTCCTCCATAGTCTTCATGGACGCACAGAGTAAACAACTCCAACACCACTTTAACGTTCATCTCCTGGAAGACTTTGTGTGTGCCGGCAGCAAGTAACTTCAGAACACGGAACACCTTAGACGTTACCTCCTGTCATAAGGTGGCGGGGCATCAACCCGGGAAAAAACCCACGAAGTCAATTATAAATATAACCAAGATATACAACTTAAAAGTCTCTTTGATCTGTCTTCCACACTATATATACTACAACATTGCGTACAGCCTGCACTACACCCACACCACCACCCCCCCCGCTTCATACAACCTGCACTACACCCACAGCACCACCCCCCCCCGCTTCATACAACCTGCACTACACCCACACCCCCCTCCCGCTTCATACAACCTGCACTACACCCACAGCACCACCTCCCCCCGCTTCATACAACCTGCACTACACCCACAGCACCACCCCCCCTCCCGCTTCATACAACCTGCACTACACCCACACCACCCCCCCCCCGCTTCATACAACCTGCACTACACCCACACCACCACCCCCCCCCGCTTCATACAACCTGCACTACACCCACACCACCACCCCCCCTCCCGCTTCATACAACCTGCACTACACCCACACCACCCCCCCCCGCTTCATACAACCTGCACTACACCCACAACACCCCCCCCGCTTCATACAACCTGCACTACACCCACACCACCACCACCCCCCCCCCGCTTCATACAACCTGCACTACACCCACACCACCACCCCCCCACCCCCGCTTCATACAACCTGCACTACACCCACACCACCACCACCCCCCCCCCCGCTTCATACAACCTGCACTACACCCACACCACCCCCCCCCCCCCCCGCTTCATACAACCTGCACTACACCCACACCCCCCACCCCCGCTTCATACAACCTGCACTACACCCACACCCCCCCCCCCTACAACCTGCACTACACCCACACCACTTCCTACAACCTGCACTACACCCACACCACCCCCCCCCCCACAACCTGCACTACACCCACACCACCACCACCCCCCCCCCCCGCTTCATACAACCTGCACTACACCCACACCACCCCCCCTGCTTCATACAACCTGCACTACACCCACACCACCACCCCCCCACCCCCGCTTCATACAACCTGCACTACACCCACACCACCCCCCCTGCTTCATACAACCTGCACTACACCCACACCACCACCCCCCCACCCCCGCTTCATACAACCTGCACTACACCCACACCACCACCACCCCCCCCCCCCCCGCTTCATACAACCTGCACTACACCCACACCACCACCCCCCCCCCGCTTCATACAACCTGCACTACACCCACACCCCCCCACCCCCGCTTCATACAACCTGCACTACACCCACACCCCCCCCCCTACAACCTGCACTACACCCACACCACTTCCTACAACCTGCACTACACCCACACCACCACCCCCCCCCCCCCCTACACCCACACCACCACCCCCACTTCGGTATTTCCCGTTTTGTTTATTTTTAGTAAAGTCAACTGCTTTAAGTCCCTCATAACACACATACGGTTTGACCTCATGTTCTCCATATTTAATCCCATAGTTGCTTTGCTTCCATTCTTACTGCTAAATATCATAATGTCCAAAGGCGTGGTGTCAGGGTCGTAAAGGAGGAGCGCTAAGCTCTCCTCCTTACATACCTCCTCCAATCCAAACATTAATAGGATTGCCTGTTCATCCAATCCACCCAGAATCAGTAGTTCCGCTGTGCGTTCTGAAAGTTCAACTGATAATGTGATTTTTATTACCACGCAGAAACTTCAGTCCCACCATAAGATTGATTTTAATAATCCTTCAGTGAACGCTAGAGCAGGTAGAGTAGGCTACTGTACTCGGTATTACTGTACACTCAAAGGTTCACACTATCTGCAGCTGTGGTTCCAGTTCCAGCTTCTATGGTAGATACAGTCTAGAAGATGTGCTGCCACAGAACTTTGGCTCACTGTTTACTCTACATGTTGAGAGGTTATCTTTAGATGATTTCGGTCCTCGACCAGGCCTCCTTTTTGTTCAATTGCCTCCAGCAATTCGAGGATGAACTGAAGAGGCAGGCGGAGGATAATAGACTTCAGAGGAGGTCTCGACCACTGTCAGACGCACCCGCTTCAGCGTTTATCTGCGCTCGCTGCAGTCGGGACTGTCATTCTCGGGTTGGCCTTCACAGCCACAGCAGGTATTGTATCCAACTAGACTACAACAACTAGACACTCCATAACCCCACGGGATTGACGTATGCCTACTATGTGACCAACATGGATTGACTTTAGTATAAAATTTATGTAAATTTGTTGGAGTGACAAACTGCACTGTATGACATGAGTAATTCTAACAGCAAGGGCAAGACAACACCACAGAAAAACTCGCTAGAAAATTTGAGGTTCAAGTTGGAGATCTTTAGGCTAGAAAGTGGAAAGATATAACCAAGAGAAGCTTAATAAAACAGATTTAACTGTTATGTTACCGTGTAATTGAGATACTTAAATCCTGATACTTAGTCCTATTGAAGGTATACAACAAGATAGGGTACCTGGCAGACCTCAGGGTCTTCTCCACCTCCTCCCATCCAACAAAACCCAAATAAACATGCCCTCATGTATTCCCTCACCCCATTAACACTTCACCGATTTCCTAAAACACACACTTTGTCTCCTCGCAGCGCACACACGCCATTCCGCTATCTCCTCGATCCCTCCCTGCCCACATCTCCCCCCCCCCCCCCGCCCACATACACACACACACACACACACACACACACACACACACACACACACACACACACACACACACACACACACACACACACACACTAGGACACTAGAGTTGGACGTGACGAAGGCTATAGGCCCAGATGGAATCTCCCCTTGGGTTCTAAAGGAAGGAGCAAGAGAACTGAGCCTACCACTCTCCATAGTGTACAACAAATCACTGGCAACAGGGGAACTGCCAGATACTTGGAAAGCAGCTAACGTAGTCCCGATATACAAGAAAGGGGATAGACAGGAGGCACTGAACTACAGGCCAGTGTCCCTAACCTGCATACCATGCAAGCTGATGGAGAAGATTGTGCGAAAAAAACTAGTGGAGCATCTGGAGCGAAGGAACTTTGTAACACAGCATCAACATGGGTTCAGGGATGGCAGGTCCTGCCTCACAGGGTTACTTGAATTCTACGACCAGGCAACAAAAATAAGGCAAGAAAGAGAAGGGTGGGCAGACTGCATATTTTTGGATTGTCAGAAAGCCTTTGATACAGTGCCACACAAGAGGCTAGTGCGAAAGTTGGAGATGCAGGCTGGAGTGAGAGGGAAGGTACTCCGGTGGATAGAGGAATACCTAAGCAACAGGAGACAACGAGTCTGTGTGAGGGGTGAGGTCTCAGATTGGCGAGACGTCACAAGTGGAGTCCCGCAGGGGTCAGTCCTTGGACCTATACTGTTTCTGGTATATGTAAATGATCTCCCAGAGGGTATAGATTCGTTCCTCTCAATGTTTGCCGACGATGCAAAAATTATGAGGAGGATTGAAACAGAGGATGATAGTAGGAGGCTACAAGATGACCTGGATAGACTGAGTGAATGGTCCAACAAATGGCTGTTGAAGTTCAACCCGAGTAAATGCAAAGTAATGAAACTAGGCAGTGGAAACAGGAGGCCAGGCACAGGATACAGAATAGGAGATGAAGTACTTAATGAAACAGACAGAGAGAAAGATCTAGGAGTTGATATCACACCAAACCTGTCTCCTGAAGCCCACATAAAGAGAATAACGTCTGCGGCATATGCGAGGCTGGCTAACATCAGAACGGCGTTCAGGAACCTGTGTAAGGAATCATTCAGAATCTTGTACACCACATATGTAAGACCAATCCTGGAGTATGCGGCCCCAGCATGGAGCCCGTACCTTGTCAAGCACAAGACGAAGCTGGAAAAAGTCCAAAGGTATGCTACTAGACTAGTCCCAGAACTAAGAGGCATGAGTTATGAGGAAAGGCTGCGGGAAATGCACCTCACGACACTGGAAGACAGAAGAGTAAGGGGGGACATGATCACAACCTACAAAATCCTCAGGGGAATCGACCGGGTAAACAAGGACGAACTTTTCAACACTGGTGGGACGCGAACAAGGGGACACAGGTGGAAGCTGAGTACCCAAATGAGCCACAGAGACGTTAGAAAGAACTTTTTCAGTGTCAGAGTAGTTAGCAAATGGAATGCATTAGGAAGTGATGTGGTGGAGGCTGACTCCATTCACAGTTTCAAATGTAGATATGATAGAGCCCAATAGGCTCAGGAATCTGTACACCAGTTGATTGACGGTTGAGAGGCGGGACCAAAGAGCCAGAGCTCAACCCCCGCAAGCACAATTAGGTAAGTACAATTAGGTAAGTACACACACACACACACACACACACACACACACACACACACACAGTAGGCTCGGCAATCTGTACTCCAGTTGATTGACGGGACCAAAGAGTCACAGCATAACCCCCGCAAGCACAACTAGGCGAGTACTTCTGTCAATGTAACCAAAAGGTTGCACACAGGTTGTAATTCAGTCATCTGAACATGTCATAAAAATCAGTATCTTAATTCACTATTATTTAAACTAATGCTAAAATACATAGACTCTGCGCTGAACATTTCCCACCCACAAACTTGGTGAAGGAGGGTCACTGGAGCCGTGTCCTGCTTCATGGGGGCCTCAGGACGCCGCCGACTATGACACTACCGATAAAATAACCACTAATACTGCAGACGATGAGTCACAATAACGTGGCTGAAGACATGATGATCAAACCACTCATCAGAAGATGAAGATTCGACGACGTTTCGATCCGTCCAGGACCATTATCAAGTCGATTGTCGACTTGATAATGGTCCAGGACGGACCGAAACGTTGTCATCGCCATCTTGTGGTGTTGAGGGTTGGATCATCAATCACTAATACTACAAAGTTTAATGAGTCTAGCAGCAGGCGCCTCTCCTCCAGCCTCGCACACACACACACACACACACACACACACACACACACACACACACACACACACACACACACACACACACACTTTTACACATAGAATTTATATTAGCTCATTATAGTATTAAGGGGAATATCCACTCTTGTATACATTTATATGCTTACCGTCTCAACGTCGTCGTCCTCCGAGGTTTCGTCCACGTCTTGTGGTAAATTGAGGAAGATTCCAGCGAGTGTTTGAGACGTCTTGTCCCGTGCGCTGACTGATAGACCTGACGCCAAACACTTCCTGATGAGTGTGGTCAGCGGCTCTTGGTTCGTTTCCCCTTTTTTCACTCCAAGCGCCCTGCACTGTACATGAATATTGCGTAAGTGTAAGTGTACCAGCAAGGTACCGGGTTTTTGTAAGTGTAACGTTGATAATTTATATTACACTTGTGCAGTGTTACAATAGACTGGTAGGCATACCAGCCTACTGGTATGCCTACCACCCTTCTACCCGAGTAAGGGGGATGGGGGGTATCTTGAGGTTATCTTGAGACGATTTCGGGGCTTTAGTGTCCCCGCGGCCCGGTCCTCGACCAGGCCTCCACCCCCAGGAAGCCGCCCGTGACAGCTGACTAACACCCAGGTACCTATTTACTGCTAGGTAACAGGGGCATAGGGTGAAAGAAACTCTGCCCATTGTTTCTCGCCGGCGCCTGGGATCGAACCCAGGACCACAGGATCGCAAGTCCAGCGTGCTGTCCGCTCGGCCGACCGGGGTAAGGGCGAGTGAGAAACCACCTGCTACCATGGTTAAGGTGGGGAGGCGAGGGAACCTCACCACCCCTTAACCCCCGCCCCCCCCACCCTCTCCCTAACCGAGGTAAGGTCAAGGCGAAGGGAGGGAGGATGAAGCCAGGGCAACGAGGGTGGGGGTAAGAACAAATCCACAAGGGCCGTGTCGAGGATTCGAACCAAAGTCCAAAAGCATCCCAGATGCTGCCTCGAGAGGCGGGACCAAAGAGCCTAAGCCCCCGCAAGCACAACTAGGCGAGTACTTACTTCCCCTGTCAATATAACCAAAAGGTTGCACACAATGTAATTCAGTCATCTGAAAATGTCATACAAATTACGGTGGGGGTTGATCACCACCAGTCCTGCGTATATGATAAATGATAATTATTACCTACAAAAGATAATCACCAATAAACTCTAATCTCTTCTTGGTATTCTGCTCAGCTATCAAAATATTGCGTTACAGGAGGGGTAGAAATAGCATAAGCAACTATCCCTTTGAGTTGTATTTTATTTTGTCTCGATAAACATACTAGTCTAACTTTAATTGCATTACAGATCAAAATAATAACGCCCTAATTAAGGTTAGAATACAACACTAAGAGTTGTGAGGGGCGACGGAGACGCGTCTTACCAGAGGGTTCCTGTAGCAGTACTGTTCCCTCAGGAGGGTTATAGTCTCCTCGAAGTCGTCAGGAGTCATCACGGAGAGTTCAATATTGCTGGACACCTCCATCGTGTAGAGTCCCACGCGCTCTATTATAAATGAAATACATTGTAGTTTGCAGGCGGTGAGTCACAATAACGTGGCTGAAGTATGTTGACCATGTAACGGGGGGTGGGGGAAATAGCTCTATCTTGTCCATTATTCCACCCCCCAGTTAACTAACGAGGCCGGGGGAAACAGCTCTCTCTAGTCCGTTATCCCGTCCCTAGTTAGCTAACTATTCTAGAGCACCTCCAGAGTTCCTAAGGCAACCTCTCTCGTTCAACACCTTGTAACCTAGGTATTTGACTACCTAGGTGCTAAGACTACAAGGCGCCGAGACTTTATCAGTTACCCGAAACTCTAGAGAGAACTCTAGAATACATAATCATTGCCACAAACGTATAAGAGAAAACGAAAGGAAAGAAATGAATAGTGAAGTAATTAGTGTAGGTTTTGGGGTGAGAGGTAGGGAGGTGGGAGGAGCGAGGAGGGTCATTAGTTGAAAGTGAGAGTTCAGAGAGGGGTGGAGGGAGAGGTGTAGATAGGTAGAAGTAGAAGAGTAGCTAGTAGAAGTAGAAAGTACATAGTAGAAGACGAAATGCTGCCACCATCCATTCATGATCATTACATACAAGACAAGGAATGGAACTTGTCTGTATCACAATATTCACCAAAGATGTTATCAAGAGATCATTATTAGTATGGTTTAAGGATCTTTATCATGTACTCATTCTAAACCATGAAACCAGTAACCACAGAGGCTGTCTCACCTCAACTCAAAATCTCTAGGGAACAAAATAAAGTCCATTTAAATAATAAATTCAACAATTATATTTTTCATGATAAGTATCATAACTTAAGCAATCCAATTAAAATGTTAAAGATTAATATTCAAAGTGAGTCATCCTCCAAGAATCTGAGAACACTGCAACTGACTGCCCCTGATCATCACACAACACTTGTAAAACACGACCAAGTCACCTAAATGTTCACTCACCGAGGACTGAGTAAGTTGAATAGAGAGGGGGGGGGGGGGGAGTCTGCAATTTTCAAGCAGCGTCACCCCCCGTCTGGTGACGGCCTATCTCGACGGCTGGCCTCTGCTCTGCTCCCCTGGCTGGTCTCCTATTGCTCTATGCTTAAAATGCTCTCGAATCGATAGTTCTCCGAGTATTTATTGGGGAACCTAGTAGCTAACTCCGCCCACAAGTAGATAGCCTCCGACACTACCAAGCCACTCCTTAAACGTCGGCATGTTTGAAGGCTACCAGGCTCCACTTATGAGATTAGCAGAAGCAAGGTGAAATTCACATGATCTGACCTCAGGTCACTTGGGGTCATTAACTCTTTAGAGGTGTGAGATCTCCGGCAGACAACTTGGCGCCTTCCCAAATCCCTGTCTCTGACTCATATTCTATATATATTTTAAATAAACTAAACCAAACCCCTTACAGTGTTACAACCAGACCACACACTAGAAGGTGAAAAGACGACGACGTTTCGGTACGTCCTGGACCATTCTCAAGTCGACTGTCTACTTGAGAATGGTCCAGGACGAACCGAAACGTCATCATCCCTTCACCTTCTAGTGTGTGATTTGGTCAACACATTGTAGTTAAATTAACTTGACCTGTGGCGGGTGTACCCATTTGAATATTGCAATATATCACGATATACAAGGAAAAACAGTAGTCTTAGTTAGGGTACAGATGCCAGGGATAGGTGTGAAAAGGCCTATCTCATTTGTCTTTTTTTTTTTTTTTTTTTTTTTAGATATATACAAGAGTTGTTACATTCTTGTACAGCCACTAGTACGCGTAGCGTTTCGGGCAAGTCCTTAATCCTATGGTCCCTGGAATACGCTCCCCGCCGCGAAGAATCGTTTTTTCATCCAAGTACACATTTTACTGTTGCGTTAAACAGAGGCTACAGTTAAGGAATTGCGCCCAGTAAATCCTCCCCGACCAGGATTTGCATTTCACACCACCACCTCTTTCACACCACCATGACCTTCCACCTTTATTTTATTTACCTTAATGTATCCGAGGGCCACTTGTGGCCTCTACGAGAACAGGAAGCCGGCTGCTTGCCAAAGGTTTCTGTTTTTATCAAGTTGGATTTTGAAATTCAGCCGTATTTTGGCATCTACGGCTTCGGCGGGTAAGCGGTTCTATGGGTTTATAATACTTCGGATGAAAATGCATCTCCTGTTTTCTGTCCTACATTTAGTCTTGTTGAGCTTGAAACCGTTGGTTCTCGTTTGTGTTACAGCTGACCTTTTGTCGTTTTAGACTCTGCTACTGGGAAAAAGTTCCAAGCAGCACGGACTATGGTGAGCCCTTCGTCCTCGCTTGGCACAGGAGATGTGACCTTCTCAATTAGTTGTGTGGATCAACATCCTCAAAATTGTTCATTATTTTAAAAGCCTCGACAAGATCAACCCCGTGATGTCTGGTTTGTAGTGTTGAAACCTTGTGGCCCTCAACAGTTTCTGGTACGAGTCTTATGACCATAAGAGAGGATATCAGACCAAAGATGGAGTGCTAGCCTCACTCAAATTTTCAGGAGGAATGGTCTAAGGAACGGGACAGACATTACTTAGGCCTGTCCTGACCAGCCTAAATGCGATAAGAAATATTCGAAGATATAAACACCAATTTTAATAGTTTTCAATTAGTTAAGTATGAAATTAGTATGTTGATGTTCAAATTAGCAGGAGATGTTTATCATAATTTAATTTCTTAGACATTTGTTTAAGTGATTCGTAATATATTTCCTGAGAGAAGGGAGAGTGGTGGATAGATGGTTGATAGATCAATGATTGATTGATGAAGATTAAGCCACCCAAAAGGTGGCACGGGCATGAATAGCCCGTAAGTGGTGGCCCTTTGGAGCCATTACCAGTATCAAGAGCTGATACTAGAGATCTGTGGAGGTGTAACTGCACCCTGCGTGACGGGAGATGTCTCCCGTAAGTAAGTAATTATCAAAAGAAGGCACCAAACCGGGAAGGCTATGTAGCACCATCAAATGCGCAAAATAATCAGAGGGCGCTAAATATCACCAAGGATGCCAATACGAGAACAAAAACGCACAAGGCGAACGATATCAAAAGTATCCGAGTCACCAAGAATTCTATTGAGGGACTGGTGACCGCGAGGGGCGGTCGGAAAGCAAGACACATGCTCGTCCTGGAAGTCAGGACATTCAAGAAGGACATGCACGACCGTAAGAGGGACAATGCAACTAGGACAATAAGGAGCAGGGCGGCGCTCCATCAAGTGACCATGGGTTAAGCGAGTATGGCCAATATGCAACCTCGCCAGAGCCGTTTCCCACCACCAGTTACGGTGGAAGGAGGACGGCCACGAGGAAACACAATATTTAAGAGTACGTAGTTTGTTACCAGTAACAGACAACCAAGAAGCCTGCCAACGGGTAAGGACGGAGGAATAACCGGGTAAAAGTCGGAATACGGAATACCTTTACGAGAGATGGGACAAGAGCGGACAGCTTCCTTGGCGGCAGCATCTGCACGCTCATTTAAAGAGACACCAATATGGCTGGGAACCCAACAAAACTCAACCGACTTAAATTTACTGTGAACAAGAAACAGCCAATGCTGGATCTCGACAACTACTGGATGAACTGGATTAAAGGACCCGAGAGCCACGAGGGCACTACGAGAGTCAACAACAACTACAAAGGAAGACTGACAACGAGAAAGCAGGAGACGAAGAGCATACAGAATATCATAAAGCTCCGCTGTAAAGATGCTAGTCTCCGGAGTTAAGTGACACACAAGTGCGATCAGGAAAAACAACAGAGTAGCCAACACCGTCCGCAGACTTAGACCCATCGGTGAAGACAGAAACGGAGCGGGAGTGAGAAGAAAAGTGCTCAAGGAAAAGGAGTTTTAAAACCGTAGGAGGGGTAAAAGCTTTAGTGATACGGGTGAAAGATGTACAAAACCGCGGAAGAGGGACTCTCCACGGGGGCAAAGAAGGAACACGAGGAGAAACATTAGAAATACGAACGGAGAGTGTCCTGTAGGCGAGATAACCGGACAGAAAGAGGGAGGTGGTGAAGAGGAACGGGAACCGCAGGAGAGGTAAAAGTTAAAGCACGACAGAGGCGAGAGGAAGGATGTTGTAAGGACCGCGCAAGATAGCGAAGACAGTAGCGATCACGGCGGTCTTGGAGAGACAGGAAGCCAGTGTCAACATACAAGCTAAGGACGGGAGTCGAACGAAAGGCACCAGAACTGAGGCGCAACCCAGTATGGTGCAAAGCATCAAGACGGCGAAGAGTAGAAGGAGAAGCAGACGAGTAAGCAGGGCAACCATAATCGAGCTTAGACAGGACGAGAGAGGAATGTAAAGCAAGGAGTGCGCGCCTATCTGCCCCCCAAGAAGTATGGGACAAGACCCGAAGGACGGTAAGAGCCTTAGAGCACTCAACATGGAGGCAAGAGATATGGGGAGACCAAGACAAACGAGTGTCAAGGAATAACCCCAAAAGCTTCGCGGAATCTTTGTACTCAAGGGGATGACCATAAAGTGACAAAGAGGGACGAAGAACGACCCGTTTCCGCGTAAAAGTCATGGCACAAGTCTTAGAAGTAGAGAACTTGAAGCCATGATCGGTGGCTCAAGATGACACGGCATCAATTCCAAGTTGAAGCCGGAGCTGAAGGAGAGGTGAATCATCACCCTGACAGTAAAGGGTAAGATCATCGACATAGAGCGGAGAAGACACCTGAAGGAAGAGAGGAAAGAAGACCATTGAGGGCAACCAGAAAAAGAGTAATGCTCAGAACACTACCCTGGGGCACACC
Organism: Procambarus clarkii; assembly: GCF_040958095.1. Taxonomy (NCBI): domain Eukaryota; kingdom Metazoa; phylum Arthropoda; class Malacostraca; order Decapoda; family Cambaridae; genus Procambarus; species Procambarus clarkii. Next base: position 18,002,943 of record NC_091216.1, on the reverse strand, counting down.
TTCGTATTGCTGAAAAGAGGCAGAAAGAGCGGTACAAAGGCGCACCCAAAAGGAACGACGAGAGAGGAAGCTCCGGAGAAAGAGAGGGAGATGACCACGAAGGCCAAAATAATGAAGTTGAGATAGAATATGATACCGTCAAGTGGTGTCGTAAGCCTTTTCCAGGTCAAAAAGGACGGCAACAACGGAGGTCTTCGCAGCAAAAGCAGTACGAATATAGACCAAGTTCACCAGGACATCTGTCGTGCTGCGGCACTTGCGGAAACCAAATTGAGAAGGGGAGAGGTGGTGATGGTGTTCCAGGAACCACATCAGACGAACGTTAACCATATGTTCAAAGAGTTTGCAGACAACTTGTGAGGGCAATAGGGCGAAAGTCCTTAGGGAAAGTACCCAGAGACCCCGGTTTGCGAACAGGGAGGACAACGGCATTGAGCCAGTCCTCAGGGACTGACGACGACTCCCAGATCCGATTATACAGACTCAGTAAATACTGAGACGTGCACGGAGGGAGATGGCGAAGCATGTCATAATGAATACCATCGGGGCCCGCCGCCTTAGAACCGCAGAGGGCCAGGGCAGAACGAAGTTCAGAGAGAGAGAAGGGATCATTATAGGGAAGCTGAAGACGAGTGCAGAAATCTAAAGGACGAGACTCAAGGACAGGTTTACGAAGAAGGAAAGATTGGGGAAGATGAAGACCAGAGCTAACAGAAGAAAAGTGGGAACCAAGTATGGAAGCGACCTGCAACGGGTCCGCCACCTTAGTATCATGGAGGTGAAGGACCGGTGAAACATCAGGAACGAACTTACCCGCTATCTTGCAGATACGCTTCCAGATCTGGGGCAGAGGAGTTTTGGACGTAATTGTCGAGACATAAGATGCCCAACATTCACGTTTAGCCGTACGGATGGCCCTACGGGCCACAGCACTCGCTTTCCGAAAGAAAAGAATCGGTCGTCTGCCTACGGCGGTGCCTCTTCCAGGCTGCACGCTTACAGTGAACAGCCCGAGCACAGTCCGCATTCCACCAGGGAACGCACTTCCGTGGACCCCGAGAGGAAGAGCGAGGAATAGAGCGGAGGGCAGCGTTGAAGACTCATGAAAAAGGAGGAGAGTGCAAGAGAGGCAGAAGGGAGAGGTCAGAGAGAGCAGCACTGAGGGTAAATAGGGTCCAGTCCACCTTAGCAAACTGCCACCTAGGGAAAGAGGAAAGGGCGAAAAGAGAAAAAGGAAACAAGGATGGGGAAATGATCACTTCCATGGAGGTCATCAAGAACCTGCCACGTGAAATCTAAGTAAAGAGAAGAAGAGCAGAGAGAAAGATCAAGACAAGAAAGGGTGCGAGTCCGAGAGTCCAAATGAGTGGGCTCACCAGAATTCAGAAGAGACAGGGAAGAAGAGGAGAAACGGCTCAAGGCGGCGACCCCGGGTATTCGTCAGAACGTCACCCCAAAGAGAATGACGACAATTGAAGTCACCAAGCAGGAGCACAGGCTCCGGCAAGGAGTCTAGGTGGTGTTTCAAATCAGGAAGAGAAAGCGGGACACTCGGGGGGGAGATAAATGGAACAAACTGTGTACCATTTCCCCACAAAGATACGAGCAGCAGAACAATGGAGAGGCGAAGGAAAAAGTAAAAGAAGCAAAAGGGAACATCAGCACGGATCAAGAGAGCAGAAGAATTAGAAGCCCCAGCAATGGCTGGGGGGGGGAGAAAGGAAGATCCACGAAAACGACCAGGATGAGCACCAAGCATCGGCTCTTGGAGACAGACACAAAGGGGCGAAAACCGCGAAATCAGAAGCTGGAGTTCGAGGAAATTGGCGTAATAACCTCGAACGTTCCATTGAAGAATAGACATCGACGAGAAGAGAAAGGACAAAAACAGAGAACAAGGAAGAAACAAAGGCGAAAGAGCAACAGAGCACGTTAAAGAATATCAGGGTCGGGATCAGGGTCAGCAAAGTCAGGGTTAGGGGGCATGGGTAAACTGAGCAAAGACGGAGGGAAGGAGGCGGGAGAACAGACCTGAGGTTGGCGGGCGGGGTCCGGAGGAGACAATGGAGGGGAGCAGTCAAGTACAGCAGCTGGAAGAGGGGGGGGGGGCGCAGAAAGAGGGGAGCGCACCTCAGCAAGGGCAGCAACCGAGAGGGAAGCGGGGGCTAAAGAAACCTCTATAGCAGGAACAGGGGGCGCAACCACCGAAATGGGAGGGGAAGGAGCGAGAGAGGCAGAAGTAGGGGCCGAGGAAGAAAGTGAAACCTTCTTACCCGCCGGGGAGGAGGAAGGAGAGGAGCCAGGCTTATGCTTCTGACTTAAAGAGACAGGTGTCCCAGCAACCACGTACTGGGCAACGGATTCTAGCGTCTCAACAGGAGAAGCTGAACGAGAGCACACATGACGGCCGTTTGGAGAGCGACGAGCATCAGCCCGCACCGACAAGCGGCGGGGAGAGTCAAGAGACGGACGGGAAGGATGGGAAGGAGGAACGGAGGGAGATGAAGAAGGAGATACAGGAGACAAGACAGACCGGGTAGAAAGAAGGGGAACCCCAGACAGAGGACCAGGAGGTGGATCCTTCGGGAGAGAACCCAAAGGAACAGAGGAGGGGGCAGTAGGCATATCAGGGTCCAAGGCCCGGAAACGGTTGAGAGTCTGAGGAAGGCGGGAAGGACGAGGAGAGGAAGAGCGCAACACGCGAGCATAAGAGAGATTAGCACAAGGCGGGAGTCTGCGAACCTGGTGTCTCGCCTCAAGAAAAGATAAACGCTCCCGGTGCTTCAAGTTGAGGACAGCTGCCTCAAGCTTGTAATGGACACACGCACGGGAGAAGGTAGGATGGGCCTCACCGCAGTTGAGGCAACGAGCCTGGGGAGAAGTGCACTCCGACTTAAGAGTGACCTTCACCACCACACAAAGGACAAGAGAGACAGTCCCGGAGCAGCGGAGGGCACCATGCCCAAACCTCCAGCACTTGTTACAGAGCCGAGGAGAAGGAATGTACTCCTGGACAGAGCACCTGGCACCAGCAAGAATGACAGGGTGGAAGGGTCCTACCATCAAAGGTAATCTTCACAACCCGGAGGGGTGTAACGGCGACGACCACGAGGGGGAACGAGTAAACGTGTCCACCTGGAGAATAGAATGGCCCTGGGCAGCAAGGATATGTCGAATATCGTCGTGGCAGTCGCGCAGGTCCCGAACACCGGTCGCAACATGGGGCGGGAGCAGAATAGTGCCAACACTGGCATTCAACTGAGCGTTCTTCGAGACCCGAACAGGGGTCTCGCCAAGGCAGGATAAAGCAGCCAAGCGGGAAGCAGCATCCTGAGAAGGAGCAGCAACCACACGTGTACCGAGACGAGTGGGGTTGAAAGTAATGGAGGCATCCATGGAATCAACGAGATGACGATTTCTCCCTCCATCGACAGGAGGCGCAGAATCAAGAGGGAGGAGATCAAAATATTTGGCCCACGAAGCGGGACCAAACAAGGCTTGATAGGTAGCAGAACTGGAAGGAATCGAGCGAGGGCGGCCGTGACGAGGACGGCGGTGAGAACCCCCAGAGAGAGAGGGGTTAAAAGGTGCAGTAGTTACAACTAGAGATGGAGCCGCGCCAAGGGACGAGGTAGTCACCACTGGGGGCTTGGGGCTCGACCCAACCACAGAGGAGGGAGGGGAGCCAGGGGAAGGAGTCAGAGGCCAAAGGAGGAGCAAGGTCAGGGCCCAATGCAGCGGAGGCTACAGAGCCCGGTCTTTCAACACGGACCGACTCGGGGGGCTTGGTCGCCCACCCCACGAGCCTGAGAAGGTAAAGCAGAAACAGTCGAAACAGGGGTTATCATTACGAAAAGGAATATTCATTCACGAATGTGCCCCCACACCTACCATGGAGCCACAATTAGAGGCAGAACACCCAACAAGAAGCTATCGCCGATCATGCCGGGGCCTCCTAGGGGTGTGTCTGAGTATACGCCCCACAAACGCCACCTTAAGAACCGACAGTCCGTCGAGATCGGGTTCAGTGACGAAAGGGGGATTGACAATAAAAGGTTCCCTTCGCTCTCTACGTCGGGTACTACAGTCCTATGGGTGCAAGAGTATGCCGCCTCAAGCACCCGGGCGTCAAAATAGAAGAAGTCCAAGGGAAGAACCAGAACAAGCAAAAGGTCGGCAGGAAACGGCAAGCAGATAGGAGAAGAGGGGGGAGAAAAACGAAACAGAAGGAAAAGGAAAAAGGTGCTCAGCATAATTGGAGAGGACGGCAGCAGGAGCACAAGGCCAGAAAAGGACAGAGGACTGTCCCAAGGAGCATCACACTCCGGCAGCCGCCCACTAAGCCCCCCTCACGGCAACAACGAGCCGAGCGAGGAGGGTGTCTCTCCCGTAAGATCAATGAATGGATCGGTGGATTTGTAGTTGGATGCGTAAATGCACAAAGGGATAGATTGAAGGATCGATAAATGGATAATTTAGGGGCGGCCCGAAGCCTATATGATGGTCGTGACCTGTATGGATCCTAATGTAATATATCCTTTGAGTAGAGGAAATTGAGCAGGTGTTTGTGTGTGAAACCTGCAGGCGACTTCGTGTACTGAAGCTGGGACTGTGAGAAGCATTTACAGACACTCCAAGAGGATTTTGGTGGACGACCAAGAGTAGCGCCATTTTGGAGCACCAGTTGGCAAGTGTCCCCACATCGTCATTTTCTGTGGCAAGATCCCGTTAGATTGTATTACAGTGTAAGATAGTGAGAGTACTTATCTGGGTACAGAGAGATACAAGAGTTAGATATGACGGGACTGTGGAGGCATGAGCGACACATGCTCGCTTGCCTGAGGTCAGTGACCGACTGAGGTTGGAGGAGCCCTGACGCATTATTTACCGGAAGTCAATAGTTGGAGACGACTTCAGTGTGGACTCGTCCAGAATGGGGGAGTTCCCACCACGGCAAGACCGGCGGGAGTGAGACGTCGGATGGCGAGATTAATGTTACAAAAAATATGTATTCATGTTTTATTAGGAAAACGATTCTTCGGGCAGGTCCCTGGAATACGATCCCCGCCGCGAAACGCTATGCGTACTAGTGGCTGTACAAGAATGTAACAACTCTTGTATATACCTCTAAAAAAACTATGGCATGGTAATGGAATTACAGGTTTGTTTGGGGAGTAGTAGTTCGCATCTGGTGAAGATTATATTTAGGAACTTCAAGTATGGAGCTGAACTTCAGTGTTAGAACAGAACTTGGGTGGTAGTGTGGAACTTCGAGTGTAGTAGAGCTACACTTTTTGTGTGAAGCCGCATAGAGGAACTTCACACGCATTGAGCGAGACTTCAAGTAGCAGCAAACATTGAAGAAATTGCAAGAATACCAACTTTATTTTGAGGACCCATAGACGGATGTTCTTAGTGGTAGGCTTCAGGACGCAGAACAGAGAATTGTATGGACACCAAGATATGTCTGAGGGAGTGCTTGAATGCATATGGCATGACTGACGCAAGGCAAGGCGAATGATTATTTTTTCTCGTTGGGAATATTTTACATACAAGTTACCCAGCCGCAAGCAGAGAGAAGGCAAAAGACCGAGGGCGGAAATTGAGCAGCAGCCTAGCGCAGTTTATTTGGTGAAGAACTGCTATTATATAGATTTAATTATGCTTTGTAGAATCCAGTACTATATTGTTCCATTACTTTATTCTTTGTATTTTCATGTAATGTTTGTCTGTAGACAACTGATTTCTTATCTTGTCCTGGTGAGGAAAAGTATATGAGAGAGAGGAGGGGAGGGGGGGGGGAGACACTGTTGCAAATCGGTTCACAGCAGACAATATCATGAAGGGAAAATTAGGAGGAGATAATCCCAAAATAAGGAGTGGGGGGGGGGGGGGAGTCACAGCGACTAGACAGGGTGTGTATTCGTGACCAATAGGCCAGACTGGAGCCGTTTCCCCAATCAAAGGTGACGTTGAAACCCTCTCAGAGTATAAAACGAGTTCAGGATGATCCTCCAATATGTACTCCTGTGTCAAATAACGATTGATTTACGACAGCAGGAGTGTACTTGCAGTGGTTCAACTTATTTTATCAGGGAAGTGGTAGGAGGGGTCTGTTTGCTAGCAAGTAAAGTAAGGTTCAGTCAAGTATCAGTTTATATAAAATCCCCTACACCTAATACTACCATCAACAGTCGGGTAGTCAAGACACCAGGCCAACATTTACAAGAGCAGCTGCAAGAAGCAGTGGCCACTCATGATCAACGGAATCTTACAACACAAGAGGCAGACATCAACAGCCAATGTAGTCTGATATACAACAACACCAACAACGAAATACTAGATGGTAGAGATGCATAGATTCCGACAACAACAAAGACTGAGCAATCAATGCAGTCCGATGTGCAGCAATACCACCAGCAAAGTGAAGGACAACAAGGATGCACAGATTCCAACAATGCCGGGGATGACCAAGAGCAATCAGTGTAAACCGATTTGCAGCGACACGACTCGCGAGGTGGAGAATATAGAGGTCGATTCCGAAGAGGAGTTCTACTAGAACAGGCAACACCAACCAAAACCGTCGTCTGGCCATTACGAATACTGCAGTGGAACATACAAGGTCTGGGAAATAAAAAAAAAAATGCCCTTCAAGAAGCTGCAATCAGCACGAAAGTAGATATCATCGTTTTGGAAGAAACTTTTCCCAGCCACGAAGTCTTTCAGATTAGCTGGATATCACCAATATATTATACCGTATGAACAGGGGAGACAAAGAGGATTAATGACCCTAGTCAGGAACACCATACCCAGCAAGAAAAATAGACCCAGTTTCATGTGGGGATGGAGTAGAGGTATTAACAGTAACAGTGAATATGGCTAATATTGAGCTCCTCATATACAACTTCAGTCCCCCTAGACGTAGACTAGAGGCAGAGGCCGTGCTTGCCTTGGCCAGGCATGACAATGTAACGATTGTTGGGGATTTAAATGCTCATCATCAAGAGTTAGATGTGACTGGGCCAGTCAATGCAGATTCAGTAATGCTTCAGCTCTGCGAGAAGTACCTGAACTTACACTTCTCAACACTGGGGAACCCACTCACATTCTAGGAGGTTCCCTTGATCTTACATTAATCTCAACAGCACTCAAGCATCAGGCGAAGTGGGAAGTAGACCCGGTGATCACCAGTGACCACTATGCTACTGTCACAACACTAAACATACAACCACCACCTACAACACCTGCACAACTTAGGTAGAATTTAAAAATGGTCAACTGGAATATATACCAAGAGGAACTTTAATAATGTATGCAACATACACGCCACCTGAGGATTGGAACATAACGAGACCAATCTGCAGGAAGCCATTGCAGCTGCTGCACACAAAGCTATCCTAATCACTATCACAGGAAACACAAAACGAAAGAACTATTGGTTCTATAGTAATGAAGTTAAAGAACAGAGCCACAGAGTCAACATCTTCAGAAAACATCTAAAGAGAAACCCCCCACCAGAAGGAAGAACTCTGCTAAGAGCGGTGATATCTGAAGCAAGACGAGTTTCTAGAGAAGTAAAGGAGGCAAGATGGTTTGAGTGGTGTCCAACTCTAAATGAACATAGTAGTCTTGGCAAGATATGGGGTCAGATTATAACTATCAGGTCGACCAGCCCGACCACAGGCATGTATTCAACCATTGCAGGAGGCTGAGAGACTTGCTCTCCAATTTACAGAGAGAACAGCTTCATATCAGCTTCCTGCAATGGTCAGAAGGCAGCAAGAACAATTAAAACAAGGGAGGACGACAGCCATTCATGAGAACATTGCTATAAATGACGAATGTGACTGTCCCTTCACCAAACAAGAACTAATCAGAGGCAACAAAGGTGGTAAGGACACTGCACCAGGTGCTGATAACATTACATACTCAATGGTCGCACACGCAGGTCCTGCTGGAGAACAAGGAATATTGGACGTCATCAATGTATCTTGGCAGCAAGGCAAACTGCCGACCTCTTGGAAGAAAGCAGACATCATACCGATTCCTAAGCCGAAAGAACCTGGCAATTACAGACCCATTTCATTAACATCATGCATTAGTAAAACTGCAGAACGGATGGTCTTAAATAGGCTACTGTGGAAGACTGGAGACCTTCATAAACACTTATTTGGCTTCACTAGAGGAGTAGGTACTGCCAACTGCATAACAACATTACTAGGAACTGTTAACTCAGGTCCAGCTATAGTGGTCTTCCTTGATCTAGAAAAAACATTCGAACTTGCAAGCCTGCAAGCAATTTTACACCTTAGTTAAAAAGGTGTAAAAGGAAATATGCTAGCATGGATTCAAGATTACCTAAGTCACAGGTATGCCAGAGTAAAGTTGCAAGGACAAGTGTCGGACTACCACTTGCATGAGAATGGGACTCCACAAGGACGAGTCCTCAGTCCTAGTCTCTTTAACATCCTTATGGAAAACCTCGTTACCATGACATTTACAGAAGGGGTTAAATTGCTAAGCTATACTGATGATATAACATTAGTCATTACAGATCCTTCACTTCTAAATAAAGCACAAGGGGCGTTAGATAAAGTAACATCTGAATGCAGCGTTTTAGGGCTAAAATTATCTGCACAGAAGTCTAAGGCAATGAGACTAGGCGGCAACACTCCAGACAGGCACATACGCATTCAAGACATTAACCTTCAGTGGGTTACACAATATCAATATCTCGGAGTGTGGATAGATTCTAAAATGACATTCAACAAGCATATTCAATATCTAAAGGAGAAAGCAAAAATCACGACTGAATGTATTGAAAGCAATCACAGGGCCCCCGTCTAGGAGCGAGACAGTGTTAATGTTTTACATACACGCCGTTCGTTCCCTAGTTGATTATACAGCGCCTGCCTTACTCACTTTCTCCTGGTCAGTGGGCAAACGTTGAGGTTATTCAAAATGATGCATTGCGAGTCATAACAGGGGCTCCCAGATGGACTAAAATACTGAACCAAGACTCGAAACCAAGCTAACGTCGATTGAAATAAGGGTAAAAGGGATCGCTGGGTGCATGTTGACCAAGATATTGACTAGACCAATAATCGGTGCACTTAAAAGATATAATCACTGGAGCACTAACTCTGGACAGAAGAGCCTCCAATAGCAACAGGTGGACCCATTGTGCGATAAACACCATCAATACATTCGACATAACAAATATAGTCACTGAGAAGGGTGTCGACGAAACACATTCAGCTTCGCTATGCAAGCTCCTTGAGAATTACTGCCAACAGACTAAGATTATGGTTCTTGAAGAAAAAAAGAATCAGAATAATCCTCATCTGCTACGTAATATTGCACAGATGCATATAGAAGTAAAGTTGGCATCCGACAGCTTCACTTACTTCACAGATGGATCAGTAGACCAGCAGGGACAAGAAACCAGAGCAGCAGTTAAGGCAGGAAATTATGCAGTTAGTTGGAGAGACTGAAATGGGTGTTCAACTTTACAAACACAGATGGTAGCCGTTCAAAACATTAAAGACTTTGGAACTTGCTCTCGCTGAACACCAACAACATATTGTGCATACAGATTCGATAACTGCCATTGAAACCTTGCAACAAGGACACATACGTGACAACATCCATCTGATTATAGCATTCATGCAAACACTCAAACGACAAGGCCGACGGGTACTTATCAACTGGGTGCCAAGTCATGTGGGAATAATAGGAAAAGACACTGCAGACGGAGCTGCAAAACTTGCAACTAAAAGAAATATAGACATTTACATATCACAGTCTTATTACAGATTAAAAAAGGAATTAGAAACAGCCATGCAGAAGATGTACAGTGACCACAACACAGCAGTTGCAACATCAGGATCTGCGGGTTGGTACAAGAATTTAACCAACTACGAACCACTTATGTCGATGAAAGGGAGCAGTAGAGCAACAGAAGTACACTTACATCGCATCAGGCTTTGATACTTGTGTGCATGGGAAATAAGCTTACAGGTTCCGGAAGATGAGAGGAAATGTCAGCACTGTGGAGAAATGCCCAACAGATCACTGGAACATTATCTAACACTGTGCACGGTTTACAAACCCAATAAGATTTCAACTTTGAACCAACAGTGTAGAAGTTGTTAAATGTCGACGAAATACATTCAGACTGAAGCGAACATACGCGTTATACTCATACTCCACAAAAGTAAAACAGAAACCAGTAACATTTAGTGGGCCAGCCAGAGGCTTAGGGCCCGCACAAGAATATCCCTGGACAAAAAAAAAATCTACATGAATGAGCTCAGTCCCTCTGCGATGTCCGTTACATAAATTGAAAAGAGCAATGGTCCCAAGAACCCTGTGGAACACCACTTTCCATTTTTCTCCAATCTGACATCCTCTGACAATGACCCTTTGTTTTCTGTCCATCAGGTACTCCCGTACTCAGTCCAGTGCCTTTCCTGTTGTCCCAGCTTGCATCTCCAACTTGTCTTAGTCTGTTGAGGAAAAATATCAAAAGCTTTTTGGCAGTCTACAAAGATGCAGTCTACCCATTCATCCCTTTCGTCTGATTTTGGTGACCAGTCATAGAATTCAATCGTTTGTTTAGCAAGACTTCCCCTCTCTGAAGCCGTGCTGTAACTATCAGAATAAGGAATCAAGCCGGAAGACTTGTGTAGCTGAAGCTGTGTCGTGTCTTATAAATTTTATTACACAAATGTTCTATAATTCTTAATCTGGGGACTTTCTAGAATCTTGCACGTTAATGACACTGGTTTATGGTTTAGTGTTTCATATGTCCCTCTGTCACTAATACAGGATCTACATTTGCCTTTTTGCCAAATATCCGCTAGCTCTCCCGTCTGGAGTGTATTGTTGAATACTATAGTTAATGGGTAACAAGATGCCATCAGTAACCGCGACGATATCTGGTCTTACCTTGCTGGTTTTGTTAAAGATACCCGGAGGAATTGTTTAACTTCTACATTAACTTCAATTCTGTCTAGTGTTTCTGGTCGTCTGTTACCACCCGTACTTTAACAACACCCTGGGTCTGGTTTGAAGACCTCTGGGAACCTCTTATTGAGCTTTCCTCACACAGTCATTCTCTAAGAGTACATCTCTATGTCCCTGCTGTCTAATCACATGGCCTTGAGCCGTTTTGGCAGTCTGTGCAACATCACAGCTTGACTGCCACAATGTCATTATTAAACTGCTGCTCTCCACCCACGCCGTCACACCCCGTCCCCCTCACCCTTCACACTCACTCCACCCAGTCACACCCCGTCCCCCACACCCTTCACACTCACTCCACCCAGTCACACCCAGTCACACCCCGTCCCCCTCACCCTTCACACTCACTCCACCCAGTCATACCCCGTTCCCCTCACCCTTCACACTCACTCCACCCAGTCCCACCCCGTCCCCCTCACCCTTCACATTCACTCCACCCAGTCACACCCCGTTCCCCTCACCCTTCACACTCACTCCACCCAGTCACACCCCGTTCCCCTCACCCTTCACATTCACTCCACCCAGTCACACCCCGTTCCCCTCACCCTTCACACTCCACCCAGTCACACCCCGTTCCCCTCGCCCTTCACATTCACTCCACCCAGTCACACCCCGTTCCCCTCACCCTTCACACTCCACCCAGTCACACCCCGTTCCCCTCGCCCTTCACATTCACTCCACCCAGTCACACCCCGTTCCCCTCACCCTTCACACTCACTCCACCCAGTCACACCCCGTTCCCCTCACCCTTCACATTCACTCCACCCAGTCACACCCCGTCCCCCACACCCTTCACACTCACTCCACCCAGTCACACCCCGTTCCCCTCACCCTTCACACTCACTCCACCCAGTCACACCCCGTTCCCCTCGCTCTTCACATTCACTCCACCCAGTCACACCCCGTTCCCCTCACCCTTCACACTCCACCCAGTCACACCCCGTTCCCCTCGCCCTTCACATTCACTCCACCCAGTCACACCCCGTTCCCCTCACCCTTCACACTCACTCCACCCAGTCACACCCCGTTCCCCTCACCCTTCACATTCACTCCACCCAGTCACACCCCGTCCCCCACACCCTTCACACTCACTCCACCCAGTCACACCCCGTTCCCCTCACCCTTCACACTCACTCCACCCAGTCACACCCCGTTCCCCTCACCCTTCACATTCACTCCACCCAGTCACACCCCGTCCCCCACACCCTTCACACTCACTCCACCCAGTCACACCCCGTTCCCCTCACCCTTCACACTCACTCCACCCAGTCACACCCCGTTCCCCTCACCCTTCACATTCACTCCACCCAGTCACACCCCGTCCCCCACACCCTTCACACTCACTCCACCCAGTCACACCCCGTTCCCCTCACCCTTCACACTCACTCCACCCAGTCACACCCCGTTCCCCTCACCCTTCACACTCACTCCACCCAGTCACACCCCGTTCCCCTCACCCTTCACACTCACTCCACCCAGTCACACCCCGTCCCCCTCACCCTTCACATTCACTCCACCCAGTCACACCCGGTTCCCCTCACCCTTCACACTCACTCCACCCAGTCACACCCCGTCCCCCTCACCCTTCACACTCACTCCACCCAGTCACACCCCGTTCGTTGTTTTAGATTTAGCTACTCTGAACAAAATGTGCATGTAGTGTGGGCTATAGTGAGCCCGTAACCACCACGTTCTTAATCACCTTGTGTATTATTGGGCGTTTATTCATGACCATGCCACCTCTCGAGTGGCTTGCTTTTAATTAGAATGCGCGATAACTCCAGTCTACACCAAACTGTTGAGGATAGAGGCAAATATATATATATACTAGTTACAACTGCGTATGTAACTACAGCCCCGCTCCTGTGCCAGGTAAATCCACCACGGGCTCACCATAGCCCGTGCTACTTGGCACGTTTAGTTCCCAGTAGCTGAACCTTAAACAACAACAACTTCGTATGTAAGGCTTCGTGTGTGGTAGGTGCAAGGTGCAAACCAGCCCCTGTTTGCGCGAAGCCTCTCAGCTGGTGTACTAGGCGATATCATTAAATTAAACGGATTCCAACAAAAATACATGTACTAAGTTGTCATTGAGATTCTAAGATTCTTTTCTGAGACTGCTAATGTAGACGAAGGTTATGCTTTTTTGAATTCCAAGCAGCATAAAAATATAATACAAGCAGCACAACTTTTCTAGTACAACAGTCCACATTTCGCATATTTCATTGATAGTAGCAACAGGTACTATCAAATACCTAAAAGTAGAATGTTGTTGTTAAAGATTTAGTTACTCAGGACGAAGTGTCCATGTAGCACGGGCTATGGTGAGCCCGTAAAAAAAAAAAAGTAGAAGGGAGCGGGTGATGAAGTAGCAGCCAGACAGGAGGTGAGAGGAGCATGGCGCGGCGCTTATCAACACTGTGGTGTGACAGTGACTGTGGGCTACAGTAACCTGGCCTTGTCAGCCTAGTACCGACCAGCAGAAGAACCGGAAATGGGTTTGGCCCAGTACTCTCTCGGAACCTGTTATCAGCTATAAATTTAATGTCACAGCGCCGCCTCTTGTCTAAAATTTGCACCTTAATTTCTATATTTCCGTTCTTGACTTTTCCTTTACACGTCCATTAAGATGGGTAACAAGACTTAAAAAGAAAAAGTACAGTTGGCTTTGCTCTCTATTCTCAATCGGGGATCCTGGGTTTGATTCCTGCTTGGGCGAGTTTTCTTTCACCTAATCTTGTTAGTAATTATCAAGAAAATAAGATTTAACGATCATCTTGTTAAATCATCTTAATCTTGTTAAATGATCGCGGGCTCCTGTTAACCTAGAACTAAAAAAAAAAAAAAAAACGTACCCAAGAGTTAAGCAACTGTTGTGTTGCATCCTGATAAGATAAATGTGACCTTGGGGAACCTAACTACAAGCTTAAAACGTACATCTTACTCACACACACACACACACACACACACACACACAGCTTCAGCACAAGGCCACCCGACCCTTACCACCACTGACCATCCTGCAACAACAATGACTCTTCTATTCATCCCATAGCACCGCCACCACCACCCACTAGTACATAGTGGTTGGACTATTACACTACTATTTGTGCCAGCAACTCTGGCTATTATCTCTTCGACTCCACCTTTCTAATATATTATTCCTCTATTATGTCCATACATATATATTTATTTCTCAAACGCACGCACAAACCCTAGGAAGTAGCCTGTAGCTGCTGTCTAACTCCAAGGTACATATTTACTGCTAGGTGAAAAGTTGCATCAGGGTGAAAGAAACTTTGCCAAATTGTTTCTCCAACCCGTCCTCAGACCAAGTCCATTCCATCCAGCGGTCGACCCCAAAGACGCATTCATACATTTTAACACGCTGTTCATTCAAAACAGGATTTTTTCGGGGAGGGAGGGGGGGGGGAGAGGGCAGGGATATTCCTGCACGGGCCTTAAACCTCTGGCCGGCCCACTAAGTGTTGCTTGTTTCTGTTTTACTTGGGCGGAGTATTTGTGACTCGTGTGGTCGCTTCAGTAAGATTTTGTCCCATGTGTTTAACAACAACTTCTGCTCTGTTGAATCTAAGTTGAAGTCTTAATGGGTTTGTAACTGTGCACTGTTAGATAATGTTCCAGTGGTCTGTTGTGGTTGTAACTGTGCACTGTGTTATATAATGTTCCAGTGGTCTGTTGTGGTTGTATCTGTGCACTGTGTTAGATAATGTTCCAGTGGTCTGTCGGGCATTTCTCCACAGTGCTGACATTTCCTCTCATCTTCCGGAACCTGTAAGCCTATTTCCCATGCACATGGGTATCCAAGCCTGATGCGATGTAAGTGTACTTCTGTTGCTCTACTGTTCCCTTTCATCAAACTAAGTGGTTCGTAGTTGGTTGAAGTCTTGTACCAACCCGCAGATCCTGATGTTGCAACTGCTGTGTTGTGGTCACTGTACATCTTCTGCATTGCTCTGTTTCTAATTACTTTCTTAATCTGTGATAGACTCTGTGGTATGTAAATGTCTAAATTTCTTTTAGTTGCAAGTTTTGCAGGTTCGTCTGCAATGTCATTCCCTATTATTATTCCCACATGATAAATTAATATTGTTATATATTAGCATATTGCGCATATTTAGGCATTGGTTAGGTTAGGTGTTTAGGTTGTTTGCGATTATTTGTAATACGTGGGTGAAGCATTTATAGAATTGTGGCTCAAACAGAGGACGAAAGGGAAGCACTTGTCCCTGAAGTGTTCGGACGTCATCAGTTGGGAGTAGTGTGTAAAGTGCTTTTCCTTCATATACCAGCCCGTCCTCCAAACAAAGACCAAAAAAATGATTCCATGCACCCGCCTAACCCCCTGTTTATGAATGAAAAACAGTTTACACACGACTCGACGAATGACATCCGAACACTTCAACAGTGCTTTGGTGACTACTTTTGTTCGAACTCGTGTTCGAACGCTGTAAATGCAGCCCGTCCTCGCATACGAAGATTCGAGCTCGTTAATCCAGCCGCCAAACCCTCTGTTTAAGAAGGAAAAGCGGTTTACACACGACTTACAACTGACGACGTCCGAACACTTCCGGGACAAGTGCTTCGCTCACGTCCTCTGTTCGAACTACAATTCTATAAATACTTCACTCATGTACTTTAAATACAAATAATCGCCAACAGATCCTAAACACCTAACCTACGCCTAACTATACAAAGATTTTCATGTATAACAAAATATATGCAAGAACAAACCAATGTTTAATACACAGTATGTTAAAAATGACGAATGCGTCTGGGGATGACTGCCGCTGCTTTAAACACCTAGCGTGAGGACGGGTTGAATACAAATACAAGAATCGGCAACAGAACCTAAACACCTAACCTAACCGGTGCTTAAATATGCACAATATGCTAATATATAATATTAATTTATATTTGAGAAAAGTTATATTTTGAATGAACAATGTTAAAATTTATGAACGAGTCTTTGGGGTCGACCGCTGGATAGAATGGATTTGGTCTGAGGATGGGTTGGTCCACTCAGCGGTGAGGCCCTACGGTACCTTTCCTCCTCCACCTTATAAATCCAGTTCCCTGCTAAAGATATTCCCCAAGTTACAGCACCGCTCCTGTGCCAGGTAAGTCTACTACGGGCTCACCATAGCCCGTGCTACTTGAAACTTTGTTTCAAGTAGCCGAATCTTAAACAATAAAGATATTCTGCATCCTTATTCCACCATTCTATCCCTGCTTTCCAGCACTATGGTCATCGGAACTGGAATGTACAGACTTCCTATCAATAAGGAAATTAATTACAAATGTAATTATTACGTCACAGAACTAATCCCCCCCCCCGCTGTGATACGCGAGCTTAACAGGCATCAGCCCATGCTTCAAAGTTTTTTTTTTTTTGTAATTGTCGCCAGCAATGGCTAGTAAATCGGGAGATTTACCAGACTCTCCATTTATTTAGTGGCCTGGACAGGGACAGTAAGCTGGCGGCTTGTTAAAATTCACCCTACCAGCCCCCCCCCCCCCCTTCATCACCACCATTTTCCCGAGAATTTTCTCAAACTGGATATTTAACTCCAATGATATGTTGGCATTTTTGGGTTCTGGGTAGTTAATTCCATGGGGTTTATAAGCCTATGGGTGAGAAAGCAGTATCTGTTTTCTGTCCTGCTGTGTGGCTTGTTGAGCTACAAGCTGTCTCCCTTTGTACATGGTCTGGATTATTATCTTCCAAACTGATCAGTATTTCACAAGATTCAATGAGATCCGCTCCGTCATGTCTGGTTTGCAGTACTGTCAGTCCTGTGGCCCTCAACCCTTCCTGGTACGAGTATCGACTTGGTTCTGGGACGATTTTTGTCTCTGCGTTATATTTCTCCAAAGCAGATATAATTGTGTCGGGGGACAGGAAGCCAGTATATACTGCAAGGTAACGTGGGGGGATCACCCCGTTTCCGACTCTCCCAACTGTCAGGAAAGACAAGGCTCGCCCTACTTTTACATTAAAAAACAGGAAAACAAACATTTTTTAATCTCTAGGAGAGGAAGCAGCTACCTTGCCGTAACCTATTTCAAACAATTCTCAAATTAGGGCATAGAAGAACATCGCTGACCGCCTGTTTGTCAGTTACTCACATGGCAACGTCTAGCTTAAGCCTTTCTTCTCCGTAACTTTCCCACTTTGTTCAGCTACCATCTTGTCTCCAACCCAAGGTCGCACAAGGCAGGGGCAATAATAATAACTACGATTTCTCCGAAATTCAGTTCAAATGTCTTGCACATCAATGTACATTAATCTGCAACTCTAATTATTACCATCAATAGACATATTCTAAGACTATCCTACTCTAGTATCCTAGTCTTCTAGAAATGGTCATAAATTATCCCGTTATATTTTACTATAAATTCAACGCATCAATTTATCAACTATTTTCACAAAGAATCTCAACAATATCCTTTTTCTTGGTAACCTTAACACAGCCGCTCTCTCGGCCTTCTGGGATTCTAAGACCCGACGTAAACACTATAGTTTCATTATAAAACCACTACAGGCCCCTTGCCTTCTATTACGGGATATTCATGCCCGTGCCACCTCTTGGGTGGCTTAATCTTCTTCAATCTTACCTTCTAATCCCTGTAGGTGTACCTCCACTGTGCGTCTTACTAGTTCCTGCCTACTGGAGGATATTATTCGTACACACAATATGATGCCAAGACAATAGGAAGGATAAGAAACTTGGATGATTGTCATGCCCTTCATGAAGACCTGAACAAAAGTATATGGAACACCACTTGGCAAATGGAATTTAATGTGAATAAATGCCATGTTATGGAATGTGGAATAGGAGAACAGACCCCACACAACCTATAAATTATGTGAGAAAGTTTTAAAAAATTCTGATAAAGATCTAGGGGTGGTTCTAGTTAGAAACTATCACCTGAGGACCACAAAGAACGTTGTGTGAGGAGCCTATGCCACGCTTTCTAACTTCAGAATTGTTTTTAAATACATGGATGGCGAAATACTAAAGAAATTGTTCACGACTTTTGTTAGGCCAAAGCTAGAATATGCAGCAGTTGTGTGGTGCCCATATCTTAAGAAGCACATCAACAAACTGGAAAAGGTGCAAAGACATTCTACTAAGTGGCTCCCAGAACTGAAGGGCAAGAGCTACGAGGAGAGGTTAGATGCATTAAATATGCCAAAACTAGAAGACGGAAGAAAAAGAGGTGATATGATCACTACATACAAAATAGTAACAGGAATTTATAAAATCGATAGGGAAGATTTCCCGAGACCTGGAACTTCAAGAACAAGAGGTCATATTTAAACTGACTAAACAAAAATGCCGAAGAAATATGAAATTTCACTTTCGCAAACAGAGTGGTAGACGGTTGGAACAAGTTAGGTGAGAAGGTGGTGGAGACCTATCCAGAGCTAGTACATACCAAGCCTAAAGAGAACTTCGTTCTCTTTTAAAGTTCCTCGGGACGACACATTTGTATCAGCTAAGGCCTTAATTTTTTAGTGCATGCCCTTTATTTTGTATTCATATATTTAAATCCCTCATTATAAATCCTAGTATTTACCCCACACACGAGACTGGCAATGTAGTACATTGTTTTAATATACAGTACATAATATACATTTCATACCTATTACAAACTAAGGGAATATTAACTGATCTAACAGTTATGTAAAACATCAAGCCTATTAGTGTATACTTAAAGCTGTGGTATTTTGTGCATACCCACAATCTCTACATATTGGACAAATTTTCGGGGTGTTACCCAAACAAATATAAACAGAACTCACGTGAAACGCAATAACCGCTGTTGTCTGCACCTCGCGCGCCAGCTGGGCCAGAGGAGTCTGCGTCACTCGCGGTTGTGTTGTGAACACAAAACTCTTCAGATAGTTGCCAGGCGTTTCTTCCGCACTTTGTTGAAATTCTGTTAAAAATACTTATAGTTCAAGATCTCTCTAATTGGAATGCAATGCCTCAAGCCATTCTCTATGAAAAACTTCCTCCAGCCTTAAAAATTGTATTAGCAACTCGTGCAACTAAATGGCCACATTAAGCTTTTTTTTTAAGTTATTTTTTTATGCACCCCGTACCAATCCTGTGGGCGGTAGTGGAAAGTGTTATAGAGGCACATAATGGGCTCACAGACTGAATCCCACAATTCATTTGGCTAAGTAAGTTGCAGTGTTGAGCTGGTTACAAAATTCAATGCACATCGTCACATCAACAATGGCCTCGAGACCGACCACAAGTACAGTTTCTAAATTAAAGCAACCGATATGTGGAGAACTAGTGTCACAATTGATGTTTTTCTTGCGTATTAAAAATGTTTTTTTATAATTTGTATAAATAAACATGTGTCATACAAAATGACAGACAACCCCATATAACCAGTAGGATCCAAAACTTACATAAGCAATAAAATGACGACGTCATAGTGACATATACAACCTCCACACACATATATTCTGTAAAATTTTAACTTATTTACGTTAGGATAGGCTAGGAGGGGGCCAAGCCAGTGTTCGCACTCTTAAATACCCGCCATAGCACGGTGTCGTCCCACAGGAAAATTCTTTCTTTCTTTCATTCTTTCCTCCAAAAATCCAGCGTCCCCTGGATACTTATTTTGTCACAAACGATAGCACCATTTGGCAACATTGCTGCACACCTGACAGGGTTAGTTTATGTTTTGCAACCCATCATATGAATGTGTGTGTGTTTTAGAGACGGTGAAAAGTGTGTGTAGTAGATACGATAATCAACTATAGTAGGAGAGAATAATTTGGGAGTATACATAATTTCAACTATCTCCAGAGGCACAAACTAGGTAACATCGGAGGCATATGGGACCCTGGCAAATATTAGAACGTTTAAAAACCTAAATAAAGACTTAAAAGGCAATTTAGATAAATTAGATTAATATTGGAATATGCAGCACTGACATGGAATCGGCACCTTGTGTGAAGAATAAAATAAAAATTCAAGTACATAGGCATACAACAAGATTAGTATCAGAGCTAAGAAGGAAAGCTATTAAGATAGGCTATGTGAACTAGACCTCACATCATTAGAGATGAAAGAGGCGGGACATGATCGCAAAGTAAAAGATACTGAGGGGGTATTGACAAATTGGAAAAAAGCCGCCTCTTTTAAAGAGAGAAAGTAGGGCAAGAGGATATAGGTGGAAGCTGGAAATGCAATTGAGCAGATGAATAGAAATATTTGTACGTTACGTCAGCAGTACATTCAGTGTAATGTACTGAAAGTTATTTAAACCACCTCCAACAACTTTAAGACCAGATTCAACCAAATTCGAATGTTAGAATAGTTGAATTTCAACGCAACGGGTATAAGGCTAGTAGGCAGAGGCATAAAGAGCTAATCTCACTTTCTTGTAGACACCGAAAGGCTATTACTAGCACCACCACCAAGTGCTCTCGAATCCAACTGGAAGCAGCAACAAAATTCTTGCCTGACAACTTTGTCCGGCGCTAAACATCACCTAGCAGTTATCCAGAGGAGCATAACCTTCCCACAAATTCAACCTGTCCTCAGGCTACGCTCAAAGCTGCAACCGTCCCCAAAAATGCCTTGATAAATTTAAATTAAGAATAGGCTTTTTTTACTAGACATGCATTAACATTCTATGCATTCTAGACATGCATTAACATTCTATGCATTCTAGACATGCATTAACATTCTATGCATTCTAGACATGCATTAACATTCAGCCGTGGGTTAGATTAGGTGTTTAGGTTATGTTGCTAATGTATGTATTTGAAGTACGTGGATGAAACATTGCATTGCTATTCGAACTGAGGTCGTCAGTTCAAGAAATGTTCGAACGCCATCAGTTGCAATTCGTGTGTAAACTTAATTCATAAATTGCTGGATTAACGAGCATTTGGCCTGTTGTGGTTGAAGATTTGCACATACAAAACCCAGATAATACATGAACTTCAATCAAAATTCGCTCAATTTCCATATATTCTAAACGCATCTAGCATAAACGAGTTCATCCTCATCAACTAATGACAAATGCTCGTTAATCCAGTCGTCAAACCCTGTTTATGAATGAAAAACAGTTTACACTAATTAAACTGAGCAACTGATGACGTTCGAACATTTCTCCAACACTGCTTTACTGAAGACCTCTGTTCGAATCTTAACGCTATAAATGCTTCACCCACGTACTTCAAATACAAATACAGCCCGTCCTCCAAACAAAGATCCAAAAGTGATTCCATGCACCCGCCAAACCCCCTGTTTATGAATGAAAAGCGGTTTACACAAGACTCAACTGCTGACGTTCGAACATATCCGGAACAAGTGCTTCACTGACGAATTTTGTTCGAATCAACGCTATAAATGCTTCACCCACGTACTACAAATACAAATAATCGCCAACAGAACCTAAACACCTAACCTAACCTATGCTTATATATACACAATATGCTATTATAATATATATTTATACTTAAGAAAATTCCCGTTTTGAATGAATAGCATGTTAAAATTTATGAATGCGTCTGTGGGGTTGACCGCTGAATGTAATGGACTAGAGTCGAGGACGGGTTGACAAATAATCGCAAACAGAACCTAAAAACCTGTAGACCTAATTACACAAAACTACAATAAAAACGTTTATAAAAACCAGTCATGTACGAATACACACACTGGCTTCCTGACGCCCGTCAAGGAATTATTATTCCCCACCGCTTTACAAAATACTTTGGTTACCTGTCAAAACTAGATGTCCTTTTCAGGACAAATGGCAAGTAACCAGCTTCCCGTCCTCGATGAACCTCCTGTTTATATAATAGTAACTATGTGCACCATAGTACAAACCATTGACGTATTAAGAAATTAGATTTCGTATTCCCTTTATAATCCGAAAAAAACTAAAAAACGTAAATATTCCCAGAAAAAATCTTTTAAGGTCTGTACAAATTCAATATGTCCAATTTCCACTTTTTAATTGCGTTGAACGTCGGTATGTGCTTATGGTCAACCTGATCACTAAGTATTACCTAAACAGGAGAACGGGCTGATTTCCCCTAAGTAATCCTGGCTTAGGATTGCTTGTTTAGGCCTAGAATAGCTAGGTTAAATAGTTAGTGTACCACTCTTGCAAATTACATTTTAAGTACTCAAATACAAAACACTTTTGTGCGTAACTTAGTATATTTGTACACTCGACCAATAGTTACAAGACACGATTGCGCTGATCGCATAGAGCAGGGGTCTCCAAACTTTTTAATGTAAGGGCCACATTATATATTTCCCATATTTATGCGGGCCGGAGGAATAAAAAATGAAATTGCTATTTTGTATAACTAAGATAAAGGCATTGTCAAAGTACAGAGAAAAGAATATTGTACAGTGTTTGTGCTCCCTGAAACGGAAGCAGCGAAGCCCCACTCGCCCTCCATCCCCACAATATACAGTTATACACAACTGATTAGTTGTAATGCACAACACATACCTACCAGTATTAGTATCTGTGCGTCACACTATCGAGAGAGAGGAAAACTGACTCGGGTTGAGCGCCACCAGTCAGCAGCCCCAGCTTTGAATAATTCTTCGATGCCATTTGTACGATAATTATTTTTTCAAGGCCACCACACAGGGATTTGTTTGGAGGGCCGGATGAAATTATGTGGCGGGCCGGATGTGGCCCGCGGGCCATAGTTTGGAGACCCCTGGCATAGAGATCTTTAATATACTGAACAAGCTGGAGAATATTAATCCAACCCACTTCTCTAACATACAATTAAGGGTCAACAGCTAAGGAAAGCAAGACAAGAGGAGATGCCGTTTCACAGCAATAAACCTGTAGAATCTGCTACTCGCCGAAGCTATAAATACCTAGATATGACTAATTTAAAATCGCACTGGAAAACCCCTTGGGAACATTTAGTGGGTCGTTGACAAGACGCCGTCATGTCCCACCAACGACATTAAGAGATAAAGGCTCCCTCACGTAAATTTAGGTTATCTTGAGATGATTTCGGGGCTTTTTTTAGTGTCCCCGCGGCCCGGTCCTCGACCAGGCCTCCACCCCCAGGAAGCAGCCCGTGACAGCTGACTAACACCCAGGTACCTATTTTACTGCTAGGTAACAGGGGCATAGGGTGAAAGAAACTCTGCCCATTGTTTCTCGCCGGGGCCCGGGATCGAACCCGGGACCACAGGATCACAAGCCCAGTGTGCTGTCCGCTCGGCCGACCGGGAGCCGGTCAATAAGTAAATAAGTTCTATAAATTTATAGAACGCATAGAATAGACTAGGAATTGGGCGCAGCTTAGTCATATGCCATGGACGGGTTCCCATTGCATGTTATAGTTACATTATAATTAACAAGGCTGGTATTAATCTTAAATGAGTAGTTATGTGCGTTGGTGCTGGCCTAACTGTGATTTTCTTTAACCATAAGAGTAAATACTCACCACGATAAACTAACACGGTCGACGAGCGTCAGCTTTATAACAGTGTGACCACAACGCCAACAGGAAAGATGTGGTGCGCAGTTGGTGAGGAGGACTATGGTGTCAGGAGCACACCAGCAGGAGCAGCGGCCGCGTACCAACTGGACCCCAACAATGACCCCGCAACATTCACACCCCGGAGACCAGTCCTAACAGCCTGTTGAAGGCAACCCTCTCTGTCCACCTATTGCCACCTAGTAATTTTTATCACAAAAAGTAACATATACGCTATCAGTAATTTATTTGAAATTATAGACAAAGACGTTCACTCACCACTTTCTTGGTTAATAACAATGAAAAATGCGAAATTAAATATTAACAAAAAAATCATCTTGTGTCTAAGCGAGCGTTCAATTTGGTAACATCAATACAGTGCTATTCTCTGGTTGCTGAGTGCACACGACGAGTCACAATAACGTGGCTGAAAAATGTTGACCAAACTACATTTATTTATTTATTTATTTATTTATATATATACAAGAAGGTACAATGGGTTTGTGAGAATACATAGCATAGTACAGTAATTGCACTCTTGTAAAGCCACTAGTACGCGCAGCGTTTCGGGCAGAAACTAGAAAGTGAAGAGACGACGACGTTTCGGTCCGTCCTGGACCATTATGTACCTATTTGTATATAAATAAATAAATAATCACAATCGACTTGAGAATGGTCCAGGACGGACCATAACGTCGTCGTCCCTTCACTTTCTAGTGTGTGGTCTGGTCAACATTTCTCTGGTTGCTGTTTATAAACAGCATATTTTCATGCTGTTTATATACAGCATTCATTTTATATTTTCATGTTCATAAATATGGAATATTTATCAACAAAGTTAAAAGGTAAAGCTATCATAGAAAACTAGTTACTTATGTACCGTAAGTACAGTAGTATCATTTATGTATATGGTATGTAATGAATTATTATGCGCGTAGTAAGTAATGGAATATTCTGGTTTATGCATGTGATAAGTAATGGAATATTCTGGTTTATGCATGTGATAAGTAATGGAATATTCTGGTTTATGCATGTGATAAGTAATGGAATATTCTGGTTTATGCATGTGATAAGTAATGGAATATTCTGGTTTATGCATGTGATAAGTAATGGAATATTCTGGTTTATGCATGTGATAAGTAATGGAATATTCTGGTTTATGCATGTGATAAGTAATGGAATATTCTGGTTTATGCATGTGATAAGTAATGGAATATTCTGGTTTATGCATGTGATAAGTAATGGAATATTCTGGTTTATGCATGTGATAAGTAATGGAATATTCTGGTTTATGCATGTGATAAGTAATGGAATATTCTGGTTTATGCATGTGATAAGTAATGGAATATTATGATTTATGTACATGGTAAGTAATGAAATACAATATTATGATTTATGTGCATGATTTAAATCAATTTCAAGGTTATATGTATCACAGATAGTTCTGAATGGTGCTCCAGATATACAATAACAGTACAACTTTTGTCTCGAATCCTTATTTTATCAAAACTACGCTTTTTCAATTTCACATTCGAACTAGGCCATTTCAGTGCATATATTTGATTTAACCCCACTAAATGATCATTCCAGACAGCAGTATTAAGTACATTACCATCCAATAGGCTCTTCACGTCGGTACCGCCTGTTTCATGACGTCATTCTTTTTTTGGCGCCACCGTGTCGCTCCAGTGAGACGTCCGATCCACGTGTCCCAGGTTGCACACTCTTGTATCTTTATATGTTTTATTTATGCTATAATTGCATGGAAGTTATATTATTATTATGTTCTGTGATATATGGAGTTAGTAGGTTGTGGGGAGATTGCATATCTCGGCGCGTGGGTTATCGTGAGATGATTTCGGGGCTTTAGAGTCCCCGCGGCCCGGTCCTCGACCAGGCCTCCACCCCCAGGAAGCAGCCCGTGACAGCTGACTAACTCCCAGGTACCTATTTACTGCTAGGTAACAGGGGCATTCAGGGTGAAAGAAACTTTGCCCATTTGTTTCTGCCTCGTGCGGGAATCGAACCCGCGCCACAGAATTACGAGTCCTGCGCGCTATCCACCAGGCTACGAGGCCCCTGGAGGCGGGAGGGTTGTGTGAAATGGCAGCCCATCCTCCAAAAATGAGAGTACTTGTGGTGACGATGTGGCCGATCGTAGAAATTTGGATATGACGGACGAATAGAATGTAGACTTTTGTATTCTCGATTTTTATAAAAACTGTACAAGTTTTTCTGTTGCAATGAAACCTAATCTAACCAGTATGGAGCCTGACAGCTGAGTGGACAGCGCTTCGGATTCGTAGTCTTGAGGTTCTGGGTTCGATCCCCGGTGGAGGGGCAAATAAAGGGGCAGTTTCTTTTACCCTGATGCCCCTGTTACCTAGCAGTAAATAGGTACCTGGGATAGCTGCTACCTGTGGATGTGAAACAAAAGGAGGCCTGGTCGAGGACCGGGCTGTGGGCACTCTAAGCCCCGAAATCATGTCAAGATATCAAGATGACCATCCTAGGCCTAACACACGCTATCTAAGGCCTAATATAGTACATGTAAGAGCTATACTAGGCCAAGCAATATTTAAGCTTGGGTTTTACTTTTATTTTTTTCCGGATTCTATAAAACATTCTAAATTCTACTTTCTATTTGTCCATCACGTCGCTATTTGTATAATCGTCCACTTAGTAAGTAATTATCAAAAGAAGGAAGAGGTACAGTCTGATAGAGGTACGGACATGACTGCCAACCTCGTTTGTGATCACTGGTTCATATAATTTTATACAAAAAATTGTGTTCTTGCTATTACTATTAATTGTATTATCTTCTTGTATTAATAAATTTTAGTTTTAGTCTATTTGGGCAGTAGTGTACCTTATACCCATCCTGTGAGTGGTAGTGAAGTAGGTTACAGAGGCACATAATAGGCTCAAGAACTGAACCCCAAAATTTATTTAACTAAGTTACAATCTTGATAAGCTATAATAATACTAATTTCATTAAAAAATACACAGAATGACGTGCCACAGTGGTTAATTAGCCGTTACATATAATGCATATTTAAAAAGCCACTAGTATACAAAGCGTTTCGGCCATAAAGTAAAATAATTTACATTATTTATAGGTTTAATAAATAAAGCTAAACGAGGATCGAGCATTCAATTGTTCAAGAAATTTTGTAAATATATACTGTATAATGCATGGCCAATATGCAAAGAAAATGTTATATGCAATAAAATAATTGGATAAATTAACATTAATGGATATGGCAATTAAATGTATGATGAGTTATACTAAAGAATTATATACACAAGATATAGATATTCAGATTTATATAAATTTTCAGAAATAAAAGAGGTTGTTACTGAAGAAGGTAATCAACTCACTAATTGTTAAGGTGTTGCCTCGCTGCCTAACAACTCTCAATGTATATATAAAGGTATTAATGTCAAAGCATGCACAGCCCCGCTCCTGTGCCAGGTAAGTCCACTACGGGCTCACCATTGCCTGTACTACATGCCCCGCTCCTGTACCAGGTAAATTACGGCTTCACCATAGCCCATGCTACTTGGAACTTGTTACGAGTAGCTGAATCTATAACAACAACATCTGGGCGGTTACTACCCCAGGTGGGCGGCTTCCTCCCTCCCTCCCTCACGGTCAGGGTGCCTACAATGATTATGGATTTATTATTGTCATTGTCTAGACTGATTAGTGTGATAAAGTTTACTTACAAGGTAAATACTTAGTGGATTTAAAGATTATTGACAGTACTTAATAGTACAATTTGTCCTTTATTAAGGATTTTGAAATTACGTCACTGGAAGCTATTATTTTGGTCCAAATTTTTTTTATTATTATTATTAGCTCCTTCTGGAAGCTTCCAGGTTCTTAAAATTACATGGACATAGTCACATGCATTGAGCCCAATGTTATACTTGACCAAATGGGCATGAAGGCTTCTGATGTAGATACATATGATCCTTAAATCATCAGTAGATAGACTAAAATACTGAACCTAAGACTAGAAACCAAGCTAACGTCGATTGAAATAAGGGTAAAAGGGATTGCTGCGGGCATGTTGACCAAGATATTGACTAGACCTAGAATCAGTTCACTTAAAGATATAATCACTGGAGCACTAACTCTGGACAGAAGAGCCTCCAATAGCAACAGGTGGACCCATTGTGCGATAAACACCATCAATACATTCGATATAACAAACACAGTCACTGAGAAGGGTGTCGACGAAATACTTGCAGACTTTGTTATGCAAGCCCCTTGGGAATCTCCGCCAGCAGACTTTAAGATTATGGTTCTTGAAGGAAAAAAAAACAGACAAATTCTCATCTGCTACGTAACATTGCACAGATGCATATAGAAGCAAACATGGTATCCGACAGCTTTACATACTTCACAGATGGATCAGTAGACCAGCAGGGACAAGAAACCGGAGCTGCAGTTAAAGCAGGAAACTCTGTAAATAGTTGGAGGCTCTCAAATGGGTGTTCAACTTTACAAATAGAGATGCTAGCCATTCAAAAGGCTTTGGAACATGCTCTTGCTGAACACCGACAACATGTTATCATACATACAGATTCGAGAACCGCCATTGAAACCTTGCAACAAGAACACATATGTGATAACATACATCTGATCACAAATGTCATATCATTAATGCAAACACTCAATCGACAAGGCCGACGGGTACTTATCAACTGGGTGCCAAGTCATGTGGGAATAAAAGGAATTGACATTGTAGACGAAGCTGCAAAACTTGCAACTAAGAGAAGAAATGTAGACATTTACATACCACAGAGTCTATCACAGATTAAGAAAGTAATTAGAAACAGAGCCATGCAAAAGATGTACAGTGACCACAACACAGCAGTTGCAACATCAGGATCTGCGGGTTGGTACAAGACTTCAACCAACTACGAACCACTTAGTTTGATGAAAGGGAGCAGTAGAGCAACAGAAGTGCACTTACATCGCATCAGGCTTGGATACCCATGTGCATGGGAAATAGGCTTACAGGTTCCGGAAGATGAGAGGAAATGTCAGCACTGGAGAAATGCCCGACAGACCACTAGAACATTATCTAACACAGTGCACAGTTACAACCACAACAGACCACTGGAACATTATCTAACACACTGCACAGTTACAACCACAACAGACCAATGGAACATTATCTAACACAGTGCACAGTTACAAACTCATTAAGATTTCAAATTAGATTCAACAGAGCAGAAGAAGTTGTTAAATACCTGGGACAAAATCTTATTGAAGCGATCATACGAGTCACAAATACTCATACTCCGTACAACAGAAACAAGCAACACTTAATGGACCAGCCAGAGGCTTAGGGCCCGCGCAGTGGGCCAGCCAGAGGCTTAGGGCCCGCGCAGTGGGCCAGCCAGAGGCTTAGGGCCCGCGCAGTGGGCCAGCCAGAGGCTTAGGGCCCGCACAGTTGACCAGCCAGAGGCTTAGGGCCCGCGCAGTGGACCAGCCAGAGGCTTAGGGCCCGCGCAGTGGACCAGCCAGAGGCTTAGGGCCCGCGCAGTGGACCAGCCAGAGGCTTAGGGCCCGCGCAGTGGGCCAGCCAGAGGCTTAGGGCCCGCGCAGTGGGCCAGCCAGAGGCTTAGGGCCCGCGCAGTGGGCCAGCCAGAGGCTTAGGGCCCGCGCAGTTGACCAGCCAGAGGCTTAGGGCCCGCGCAGTGGGCCAGCCAGAGGCTTAGGGCCCGCGCAGTTGACCAGCCAGAGGCTTAGGGCCCGCGCAGTGGACCAGCCAGAGGCTTAGGGCCCGCGCAGTGGACCAGCCAGAGGCTTAGGGCCCGCGCAGTGGACCAGCCAGAGGCTTAGGGCCCGCGCAGTGGACCAGCCAGAGGCTTAGGGCCCGCGCAGTTGACCAGCCAGAGGCTTAGGGCCCGCGCAGTGGACCAGCCAGAGGCTTAGGGCCCGCGCAGTGGACCAGCCAGAGGCTTAGGGCCCGTGCAGTGGACCAGCCAGAGGCTTAGGGCCCGTGCAGTGGACCAGCCAGAGGCTTAGGGCCCGTGCAGTGGACCAGCCAGAGGCTTAGGGCCCGCGCAGTGGACCAGCCAGAGGCTTAGGGCCCGCGCAGGAATATCCCTGAAAAAAAAAGTTAGAGTGATACCCTACCACAGCCTGTCAGTGTGTCTCTGACTTTTGAGCCTCCCTTTATATTGACGGCAGAGTCTCATTACATAACCTCTATTTGGCAAAGTAGTTGTTGTTGTTAAAGATTCGCTACCTGGAACAAAAAGTTCCAAGTAGCACGGGCTATGGTGAGCCCGTAGTGCCTATGAAGGGCTAGGATATTTATGGTCGCGCGACTGCAGTTCCCACTTAAGCGTTAATATTAATGTGCCCATAGAGTAATCTATGCATCACTGGGTATTAACAAAATTATTGCTGAATTTCTTTAATGATTCAAATATGTTAGCTTCTCGTACAGTATTAAGTGCTTCCCACTTAGACTTAAAACTAATAATAATATTAACTAAATTTTAAGTTATGTACGAAACGCCGAGTATTTTGTCGCCTCATATGAAATATTATTATGTCTGAGTGACCATTGTAACATGGTCCTGTGATCTCCGCCTCCTGGTGCTCATATTTAAGCACGCACCTTAGTCCTGGGGTCTCTCACACACGGGAGACATCTCCCGTCACGCAGGGTGCAGTCGCACCTCCACAGATCTCCAGTATCAGCTCTTGATACTGGTAATGGCTCCAAAGGGCCACCACTTACGGGCTATTCATGCCCGTGCCACCTTTTGGGTGGCTTAATCTTCATCAATCAATCAATCCTGGGGTCAGGTATTCTTCTTGGGCTGTCAGCAAGAAACTGTGCTGGAATAAATAACCCTATTGAGGTTTATAGGACTTCAGCCCACCACACATCATTTTGCGAATATATCATCCACGTTATATTGTAACGTACGATTATGTTACGTTGTTGGGTTGATTAGATACACAGTGTTTAGTGAGTTTCATATTTATTTAGTAGTCCTGGATACAGCAGTGTCGTAGACGTTGAGACGAAGCCTGGAGCAGAGCAGAGAGCTGAGTGAGGCCGGAGTCGTGGAGCTCTATGTGGGAGAGCGTGGCGGCTCGATTGAGAATTGTGAGTGTCTGAACTCGGGGAGCGAGAGTGTGGCAGCTCGATGCGGTCGTAGTCTGCTGTCTGGTCTGTGTCGAAGCTGTTGCGTCTTGGGTCGATTAGGATTGTACACGCCGAGTGCTACATTGTTGACTGTGGAAACTGAACTGTCTTCTATTCATCAAATTGTTGCTTATATGGTGATTACACCTCAGCTTCCTCCAACAAGGTGAGAAGAGTATTACCTGTAATTGGGGAAAGGATTGTAGCTTCTGTAATTAGTTATGTTATTAAAATAATGAGATAATGGAGCGAGTATAAGATTAAATCGCTACAATACGTATCTGTTTTTAAGGATATTAATGAAGATGGGCTGTTTTGCTGGAAAACGTTTTGATCATCATTTTTAAGTCAGTTTCACCAGGTATGAGGGAGATATCAATGCTTAACTCATCAGCAACAGAAATTAGGTTAAGCGTCTTCACGGTATCAAACCCAAAACGCGCGCAGATCCTCTCCGTCAGGCTGTTAGTGCACATTACACATGCCACAGCATATCCCTGCTCCTCGCCCAGCAACAACGATTTCTAAAACATAAAACAATCTTGTAAACATCCAGTGAAGTCGTATATAACGAGTTTTTAAAACATTTATTTCCTATGTGCAGAAACAATTGTACAGCAATCGCAAAAGATGATAATTTTAGAAATATTCCCTTTCATACAGCAGCATACATGCACATTCAGCATGTTTTGATCACAGGCTTACCTCCATCAGCCTGCTCCCAAGGCCGCGACCGCAATAGTCTTCATGGACGCAGAGAACAGACATGTCGAGCACCATATGGACGTTCATCTCCTTGAACACTTGTGTGTCAGCAGAAAGCAACTTTAGAACACGGTGCACTATGCACATGTTATCCTGTCATAATAAGGGAAGCATAAACCCACATGAAGCACGAGATCAATTAGAAATAGAATTATGATTTATAAATAAAACATCATCCTTTCGCCAGGCCTTAAGCGCTACATACTGCAGCATCTTAAGGTTATCTTGAGATGATTTCGGGGCTTAGTATCCCCGCGGCCCGGTCCTCGATCAGGCCTCCACCCCCCAGGAAGCAGCCCATAGCAGCTGTCTAACTCCCAGGTACCTATTTACTGCTAGGTAACAGGAGAATCAGGATGAAAGAAACATTTTGCCCATTTGTCTCCGCCTCCACCGGGGATCGAACCCGGAACTTCAGGACTACGAATTTGAGGCGCTGTCCACCCAGCTGTCAGGCGCCCTTAAACATGTGGTAGCATGTAGTAAAAGCAACACTGGCGCCCTGCTGCACTACACAACCCTCAGCACACCTTCACACAACCAGTGTTGTAACCTTAATAAGCACCGCCGATCCTCACGACGCTGGACCTTCGTGGAGAAGTTGGAAGCCTATCTTGCACACTCCACTAGCCTCATCAGGGTGGGGAGACGGAACTAGCAGGATAGTGCTATAGAACAATCTAGGACTTCTAGAGTAAGCCAGCCTGCTAGTGGCCCCATATATAGACAGGTGCTCTGATGACCATTCCAGCGGGGCACCACACACTTGGTCCGGGAGACATCTCCCGTCACGCAGGGTGCAGTCGCACCTCCACAGATCTCCAGTATCAGCTCTTGATACTGGTAATGGCTTAAAATGGCCACCACTTATGGGCTATTTATGACCGTGCCACCTTTTGGGTGGCTTCATCTTCATCTTAACACATTCACAAGGGAGACATCTCCCGTCATGCAGGGTGCATTCGCACCTCCACAGATCTCCAGTATCAGCTCTTGATACTTCTAATGGCTTAAAAGGGCCACCACTTACGGGCTATTCATGCCCGTGCCACCTTTTGGGTGGCTTAATCTTCATCAATCAATCGATGACCATTCATCTCTCACTCAGGAATCTCCAGACAGGAAGATCATAATTCTACGACATGTGCAGGTGATGAGTCACAATAACGTGGCTGAAGAATGTTGACCAGACCACACACTAGAAGGTGAAGGGACGACAACTTTTCGGTCCGTCCTGGATCATTCTCAAGTCGATTGTCACAATCGACTTTCAACATTCTACTCCATCCTTCGTGATGCCACCAGCGTCTGGGAATCACTTGAACCAGCTTTCTACTGCTTCCCAGTCGCTCGCCTTAACAAATTCGGTCATGATAGAACAAAAGCTAATCAACCCGGAGCACTACGTGATTCGCTGGGAAGGTCAGAGGCCCAAACTGGTGCCACAACCAGGATTGTATAAATGGAGTGTGGCCAGGAAGGTGAAGGTGGAGTGTGGCCAGGAAGGTGAAGGTGAAGTGTGGCCAGGAAGGTGGAGTGTGACCAGGAAGGTGAAGGTGAAGTGTGGCCAGGAAGGTGAAGGTGGAGTGTAGCCATGAAGGTGAAGGTGAAGTGTAGGCAGGAAGGTGAAGTGTGGCCAGGAAGGTGAAGGTGAAGTGTGGCCAGGAAGGTGAAGGTGGAGTGTGGCAAGGAAGGTGAAGGTGGAGTGTGGCCAGGAAGGTGGAGTGTGGCCAGGAAGGTGGAGTGTGGCCAGGAAGGTGGAGTGTGGCCAGGAAGGTGGAGTGTGGCCAGGAAGGTGGAGTGTGGCCAGGAAGGTGGAGTGTGGCCAGGAAGGTGGAGTGTGGCCAGGAAGGTGAAGGTGGAGTGTAGCCATGAAGGTGAAGTGTGGCCAGGAAGGTGAAGGTGGAGTGTAGCCATGAAGGTGAAGTGTGGCCAGGAAGGTGAAGGTGAAGTGTAGCCATGAAGGTGAAGTGTAGCCATGAAGGTGAAGTGTGGCCAGGAAGGTGAAGTGTAGCCATGAAGGTGAAGTGTGGCCAGGAAGGGGAAGTGTAGCCATGAAGGTGAAGGTGAAGTGTAGCCATGAAGGTGAAGTGTGGCCAGGAAGGTGAAGGTGAAGTGTGGCCAGGAAGGTGAAGGTGAAGTGTGGCCAGGAAGGTGAAGTGTAGCTAGGAAGGTGAAGGTGAAGTGTAGCCAGGAAGGTGAAGGTGGAGTGTAGCCAGGAAGGTGAAGGTGAAGTGTAGCCAGGAAGATGAAGGTGAAGTGTAGCCAGGAAGGTGAAGGTGAAGTGTAGCCAGGAAGGTGAAGGTGAAGTGTAGCCAGGAAGGTGAAGGTGAAGTGTAGCCAGGAAGGTGAAGGTGGAGTGTGGCCAGGAAGGTGAAGGTGAAGTGTGGCCAGGAAGGTGAAGGTGGAGTGTGGCCAGGAAGGTGAAGGTGGAGTGTGGCCAGGAAGGTGAAGGTGGAGTGTGGCCAGGAAGGTGAAGGTGGAGTGTGGCCAGGAAGGTGAAGGTGGAGTGTGGCCAGGAAGGTGAAGGTGGAGTGTGGCCAGGAACGTGAAGGTGAAGTGTAGCCATGAAGGTGAAGTGTAGCCATGAAGGTGAAGTGTAGCCAGGAAGGTGAAGGTGAAGTGTAGCCATGAAGGTGAAGGTGAAGTGTAGCCAGGAAGGTGAAGGTGAAGTGTGGCCAGGAAGGTGAAGGTGGAGTGTGGCCAGGAAGGTGAAGGTGAAGTGTGGCCAGGAAGGTGAAGGTGAAGTGTGGCCAGGAAGGTGAAGGTGAAGTGTGGCCAGGAAGGTGAAGGTGAAGTGTGGCCAGGAAGGTGAAGGTGAAGTGTGGCCAGGAAGGTGAAGGTGAAGTGTGGCCAGGAAGGTGAAGGTGGAGTGTGGCCAGGAAGGTGAAGGTGAAGTGTAGCCATGAAGGTGAAGTGTAGCCAGGAAGGTGAAGGTGAAGTGTAGCCATGAAGGTGAAGGTGAAGTGTAGCCAGGAAGGTGAAGGTGGAGTGTGGCCAGGAAGGTGAAGGTGAAGTGTGGCCAGGAAGGTGAAGGTGGAGTGTGGCCAGGAAGGTGAAGGTGAAGTGTAGCCAGGAAGGTGAAGGTGGAGTGTGGCCAGGAAGTGAAGGTGAAGTGTGGCCAGGAAGGTGAAGGTGAAGTGTGGCCAGGAAGGTGAAGGTGAAGTGTGGCCAGGAAGGTGAAGGTGAAGTGTGGCCAGGAAGGTGAAGGTGAAGTGTGGCCAGGAAGGTGAAGGTGAAGTGTGGCCAGGAAGGTGAAGGTGAAGTGTGGCCAGGTAGGTGAAGGTGAAGTGTGGCCAGGAAGGTGGAGTGTGTCCGTGAAGGTGAAGTGTGGCCAAGAAGGTGAAGGTGAAGTGTGGCCAGGAAGGTGAAGTGTGGCCAGGTAGGTGAAGGTGAAGTGTGGCCAGGAAGGTGGAGTGTGGCCGTGAAGGTGAAGTGTGGCCAGGAAGGTGAAGTGTGGCCAGGAAGGTGAAGTGTGGCCAGGAAGGTGAAGTGTGGCCAGGAAGGTGGAGTGTGGCCAGGAAGGTGAAGGTGGAGTGTGGCCAGGAAGGTGAAGTGTGGCCAGGAAAGTGAAGGTGAAGTGTGGCACGGAAGGTGAAGGTGGAGTGTGGCCAGGAAGGTGAAGGTGGAGTGTGGCCAGGAAGGTGAAGGTGAAGTGTGGCCAGGAAGGTGAAGGTGAAGTGTGGCCAGGAAGGTGAAGTGTGGCCAGGAAGGTGAAGTGTGGCCAGGAAGGTGAAGTGTGGCCAGGAAGGTGAAGTGTGGCCAGGAAGGTGAAGGTGAAGTGCAGCCAGGAAGGTGAAGGTGAAGTGTGGCCAGGAAGGTGAAGGTGAAGTGTGACCAGGAAGGTGAAGGTGAAGTGTGGCCAGGAAGGTGAAGGTGAAGTGTAGCCAGGAAGGTGAAGGTGAAGTGTGGCCAGGAAGGTGAAGGTGAAGTGTAGCCAGGAAGGTGAAGGTGAAGTGTAGCCAGGAAGGTGAAGGTGAAGTGTAGCCAGGAAGGTGAAGGTGAAGTGTAGCCAGGAAGGTGAAGGTGAAGTGTGGCCAGGAAGGTGAAGGTGAAGTGTGGCCAGGAAGGTGAAGGTGAAGTGTGGCCAGGAAGGTGAAGGTGAAGTGTGGCCAGGAAGGTGGAGTGTGGCCAGGAAGGTGAAGGTGGAGTGTGGCCAGGAAGGTGAAGTGTGGCCAGGAAAGTGAAGGTGAAGTGTGGCCAGGAAGGTGAAGGTGGAGTGTGGCCAGGAAGGTGAAGGTGGAGTGTGGCCAGGAAGGTGAAGTGTGGCCAGGAAGGTGAAGTGTGGCCAGGAAGGAGAAGGTGAAGTGTGGCCAGGAAGGTGGAGTGTGGCCAGGAAGGTGGAGTGTGGCCAGGAAGGTGGAGTGTGGCCAGGAAGGTGAAGTGTGGCCAGGAAGGTGAAGTGCAGCCAGGAAGGTGAAGGTGAAGTGCAGCCAGGAAGGTGAAGGTGAAGTGTGGCCAGGAAGGTGAAGTGTGGCCAGGAAGGTGAAGGTGAAGTGTAGCCAGGAAGGTGAAGGTGAAGTGTAGCCAGGAAGGTGAAGGTGAAGTGTAGCCAGGAAGGTGAAGTGTGGCCAGGAAGGTGAAGTGTGGCCAGGAAGGTGAAGTGTGGCCAGGAAGGTGAAGGTGAAGTGTGGCCAGGAAGATGAAGGTGAAGTGTAGCCAGGAAGGTGAAGTGTGGCCAGGAAGGTGAAGGTGAAGTGTTGCCAGGAAGGTGAAGGTGAAGTGTGGCCAGGAAGGTGAAGTGTGGCCAGGAAGGTGAAGGTGAAGTGTGGCCAGGAAGGTGAAGGTGAAGTGTAGCCA
The DNA here is from genome assembly GCF_040958095.1 of Procambarus clarkii. NCBI lineage: Eukaryota > Metazoa > Arthropoda > Malacostraca > Decapoda > Cambaridae > Procambarus > Procambarus clarkii. Next base: position 17,966,643 of record NC_091216.1, on the reverse strand, counting down.
GGAAGGTGAAGGTGAAGTGTGGCCAGGAAGGTGAAGGTGAAGTGTGGCCAGGAAGGTGAAGGTGAAGTGTGGCCAGGAAGGTGAAGGTGAAGTATCGCCAGGAAGGTGAAGGTGAAGTGTGGCCAGGAAGGTGAAGGTGAAGTGTGGCCAGGAAGGTGAAGTGTGGCCAGGAAGGTGAAGTGTGGCCAGGAAGGTGAAGTGTAGCCAGGAAGGTGAAGGTGAAGTGTAGCCAGGAAGGTGAAGGTGAAGTGTAGCCAGGAAGGTGAAGGTGAAGTGTGGCCAGGAAGGTGAAGTGTGGCCAGGAAGGTGAAGTGCGGCCAGGAAGATGAAGGTGAAGTGTAGCCAGGAAGGTGAAGTGTGGCCAGGAAGGTGAAGGTGAAGTGTGGCCAGGAAGGTGAAGTGTTACCAGGAAGGTGAAGTGTGGCCAGGAAGGTGAAGGTGAAGTGTGGCCAGGAAGGTGAAGGTGAAGTGTAGCCAGGAAGGTGAAGGTGAAGTGTAGCCAGGAAGGTGAAGGTGAAGTGTGGCCAGGAAGGTGGAGTGTGGCCAGGAAGGTGGAGTGTGGCCAGGAAGGTGAAGTGTGGCCAGGAAGGTGAAGTGTGGCCAGGAAGGTGAAGGTGGAGTGTGGCCAGGAAGGTGAAGGTGAAGTGTAGCCAGGAAGGTGAAGGTGAAGTGTGGCCAGGAAGGTGAAGGTGAAGTGTGGCCAGGAAGGTGAAGTGTGGCCAGGAAGGTGAAGGTGAAGTGTGGCCAGGAAGGTGAAGGTGAAGTGTAGCCAGGAAGGTGAAGGTGAAGTGTGGCCAGGAAGGTGAAGGTGAAGTGTGGCCAGGAAGGTGAAAGTGAAGTGTGGCCAGGAAGGTGAAGGTGAAGTGTGGCCAGGAAGGTGTAGGTGAAGTGTGGCCAGGAAGGTGAAGGTGAAGTGTGGCCAGGAAGGTGAAGGTGAAGTGTGGCCAGGAAGGTGAAGGTGAAGTGTGGCCAGGAAGGTGAAGGTGAAGTGTGGCCAGGAAGGTGAAGGTGGAGTGTGGCCAGGAAGGTGAAGGTGGAGTGTGGCCAGGAAGGTGAAGTGTAGCCAGGAATCTGAAGGTGAAGTGTGGCCAGGAAGGTGAAGTGTAGCCAGGAAGGTGAAGGTGGAGTGTAGCCAGGAAGGTGAAGGTGGAGTGTGGCCAGGAAGGTGAAGGTGGAGTGTAGCCAGGAAGGTGAAGGTGGAGTGTGGCCAAGAAGGTGAAGGTGGAGTGTGGCCAAGAAGGTGAAGGTGGAGTGTGGCCAGGAAGGTGTAGGTGAAGTGTAGCCAGGAAGGTGAAGGTGAAGTGTGGCCAGGAAGGTGAAGGTGAAGTGTGGCCAGGAAGGTGAAGTGTGGCCAGGAAGGTGAAGTGTGGCCAGGAAGGTGAAGTGTGGCCAGGAAGGTGAAGTGTGGCCAGGAAGGTGAAGTGTGGCCAGGAAGGTGAAGTGTGGCCAGGAAGGTGAAGTGTGGCCAGGAAGGTAAAGTGTGGCCAGGAAGGTGAAGTGTGGCCAGGAAGGTGAAGGTGGAGTGTAGCCAGGAAGGTGAAGGTGGAGTGTAGCCAGGAAGGTGAAGGTGAAGTGTGGCCAGGAAGGTGAAGGTGAAGTGTAGCCAGGAAGGTGAAGGTGGAGTGTAGCCAGGAAGCTGAAGGTGGAGTGTAGCCAGGAAGGTGAAGTGTAGCCAGGAAGGTGAAGGTGGAGTGTGGCCAGGAAGGTGAAGTGTGGCCAGGAAGGTGAAGGTGAAGTGTAGCCAGGAAGGTGAAGGTGGAGTGTAGCCAGGAAGGTGAAGGTGGAGTGTAGCCAGGAAGGTGAAGGTGGAGTGTAGCCAGGAAGGTGAAGGTGGAGTGTAGCCAGGAAGGTGAAGTGTAGCCAGGAAGGTGAAGGTGAAGTGTAGCCAGGAAGGTGAAGGTGGAGTGTGGCCAGGAAGGTGAAGTGTGGCCAGGAAGGTGAAGTGTGGCCAGGAAGGTGAAGGTGGAGTATGGCCAGGAAGGTGAAGGTGAAGTGTGGCCAGGAAGGTGAAGGTGGAGTGTGGCCAGGAAGGTGAAGGTGGAGTGTGGCCAGGAAGGTGAAGGTGAAGTGTGGCCAGGAAGGTGAAGGTGAAGTGTGGCCAGGAAGGTGAAGTGTGGCCAGGAAGGTGTAGTGTGGTCAAGAAGGTGAAGGTGAAGTGTGGCCAGAAAGGTGAAGGTGAAGTGTGGCCAGGAAGGTGAAGGTGAAGTGTAGCCAGGAAGGTGAAGTGTGGCCAGGAAGGTGAAGTGTGGCCCGGAAGGTGAAGTGTGGCCAGGAAGGTGAAGAGTGGCCAGGAAGGTAAAGTGTGGCCAGGAAGGTGAAGTGTGGCCAGGAAGGTGAAGGTGGAGTGTGGCCAGGAAGGTGGAGTGTAGCCAGGAAGATGAAGGTGAAGTGTAGCCAGGAAGGTGAAGGTGGAGTGTAGCCAGGAAGGTGAAGGTGGAGTGTAGCCAGGAAGGTGAAGGTGGAGTGTAGCCAGGAAGGTGAAGGTGAAGTGTGGCCAGGAAGGTGAAGGTGAAGTGTAGCCAGGAAGGTGAAGGTGGAGTGTAGCCAGGAAGCTGAAGGTGGAGTGTAGCCAGGAAGGTGAAGTGTAGCCAGGAAGGTGAAGGTGGAGTGTGGCCAGGAAGGTGAAGTGTGGCCAGGAAGGTGAAGGTGAAGTGTAGCCAGGAAGGTGAAGGTGGAGTGTAGCCAGGAAGGTGAAGGTGGAGTGTAGCCAGGAAGGTGAAGGTGGAGTGTAGCCAGGAAGGTGAAGGTGGAGTGTAGCCAGGAAGGTGAAGGTGGAGTGTAGCCAGGAAGGTGAAGGTGGAGTGTAGCCAGGAAGGTGAAGGTGGAGTGTAGCCAGGAAGGTGAAGGTGAAGTGTAGCCAGGAAGGTGAAGGTGAAGTGTAGCCAGGAAGGTGAAGGTGGAGTGTGGCCAGGAAGGTGAAGGTGGAGTGTGGCCAGGAAGGTGAAGTGTGGCCAGGAAGGTGAAGGTGAAGTGTGGCCAGGAAGGTGAAGGTGAAGTGTGGCCAGGAAGGTGAAGGTGGAGTGTGGCCAGGAAGGTGAAGGTGGAGTGTGGCCAGGAAGGTGAAGGTGAAGTGTGGCCAGGAAGGTGAAGGTGGAGTGTGGCCAGGAAGGTGAAGGTGGAGTGTGGCCAGGAAGGTGAAGGTGAAGTGTGGCCAGGAAGGTGAAGGTGAAGTGTGGCCAGGAAGGTGAAGTGTGGCCAGGAAGGTGTAGTGTGGCCAGGAAGGTGAAGGTGAAGTGTGGCCAGAAAGGTGAAGGTGAAGTGTGGCGAGGAAGGTGAAGGTGAAGTGTAGCCAGGAAGGTGAAGGTGGAGTGTGGCCAGGAAGGTGAAGGTGGAGTGTGGCCAGGAAGGTGAAGGTGGAGTGTGGCCAGGAAGGTGAAGTGTGGCCAGGAAGGTGAAGGTGAAGTGTGGCCAAGAAGGTGAAGTGTGGCCAGGAAGGTGAAGTGTGGCCAGGAAGGTGAAGTGTGGCCAGGAAGGTGTAGTGTGGCCAGGAAGGTGAAGGTGAAGTGTGGCCAGAAAGGTGAAGGTGAAGTGTGGCGAGGAAGGTGAAGGTGAAGTGTAGCCAGGAAGGTGAAGGTGGAGTGTGGCCAGGAAGGTGAAGGTGGAGTGTGGCCAGGAAGGTGAAGGTGGAGTGTGGCCAGGAAGGTGAAGTGTGGCCAGGAAGGTGAAGGTGAAGTGTGGCCAAGAAGGTGAAGTGTGGCCAGGAAGGTGAAGGTGAAGTGTGGCCAGGAAGGTGAAGGTGAAGTGTGGCCAGGAAGGTGAAGGTGAAGTGTGGCCAATATATTTTTCCAAATTTTTTCTTATGAAATGGTAAATCTGCCCATTTCAATATGTTTAAGTTAATTTGATTAAATTTGAGTTAAAACTAACGTAGATATATGACCGAGCTGAACACAAACATATAAATTTTGACACTAGCTCTCCACATATGTCAGTTGCTTAATTTAGAACCTGTACTTGAGGTCGATCTCGAACCCATTGTTGATGTGATGACTTATATTGAATTTTGTAACTAGCTCATCAAGATTGTAACTTGCTTAGCTAAATGAATTGTGGGGTTCAGTCCCTGAGCCCATTATGTGCCTCTGTAACCCTTTCCACTACCGCCCACAAGATGGGTATGGGGTGCATAATAAATGAACTAAACTAAAAAAACTATATGACCGAGCCTAACCAACCCTACCTAACCTAACCTATCTTAACCTAACCTAAACTAACACAAGTCAATAAATTATGGTCTTAATATAAAATAATAAAATAATTCAAATAAACTATTTGGAAAAAGATTATTGAAAATAAAGAAAATCACTCGGCCTATTAAGCTAATCTGGTCTTGCATAGTAATCCGAGAAGTGCATTCTGGCTACTAGGTACGACAAATGTGTGTATGTATGTATATATATATAATATATATATATAATATATATATATATATATATATATATATATATATTATATATATATATATATATATATATATATATATATATATATATATATATATATATATATATATATATATATATATATATATAATATATATATATATACCTAGTAGCCAGAACGCACTTGTCAGCCTAATATGCAAGGCCCGATTTGCCTAATAAGCCAAGTTTTCATGAATTGTTTTTCGACTACCTAACCTGACCTAACCTAACTTTTTCGGCTACCTAACCTAACCTATAAAGATAGGTTAGGTTAGGTAGGGTTGGTTAGGTTCGGTCATATATCTACGTTAATTTTAACTCCAATAAAAAAATTGACCTCATACATAATGAAATGGGTGGCTTT